>NC_056751.1:268225353-268259050 GCF_019279795.1 Protopterus annectens
TTAAAAATTAATAAAAAAATATTTTTTATATAGAAACAAAATTAAAATTAAACTCCGTAACCAAGCCTGGGTCAAATGGAGAGCAACAAAAACCCCTCAAGATCGAACCAAATTTCAACAGCTAAGAAACACAACCAAATCAGCCGTTACCTTAGACATAAAACAATACTTCTACCACCTCCAGCAGAAACACAAGAATAACCCAAAGAAATTCTGGGCTAGTTTCAACAACCTCCAGCACCCAGGAAAAACTACTACCCCAACCCCTAAAAGCTCATTGAGCAAGGGCCGGAAGAAATAGCCAATTCCTTTAACTCTTACTTCACCGAGACAATCCAAAACCTTGCCAGTCAACTAACCTCCTCTCCCCCATCTGCCACACAACCCCAAGTTGAGACCCCTACCCAGTTCACTTTTAAACCTGTCTCCACATCATACATATATTCTCTCTTAAAAAAAACTTAAACCAACCACTCTAGCAGCTGATCACCTCCCAGCAGAATTCTTACAAATAGCCAGTTATTGCATACCCTATATCCATCCTTATCAATAGAACCATTACCGAAGTTAGTATTCCCACTGTATGGAAGATATCCTACATCATCCCACTTCACAAAGGAGGCACCTCCACGGAAATCTCAAACTATAGACCAATAGCTATACTGTCCCCAATAGCAAAAATTATGGAAAGATGTATCCACAAACAACTTCTTCACTACCTAACGTGCAATCATCTCCTATCCAACACCCAACATCAAATTACCCAATCAATAAAACCATTGAATACAAATTTAAATTTAAAATACCTCACCATTCGCCAAACATGACTCAACGTACTTCCTCCTAGCATGTGACAACTAGTCAAATTGCATAATTCTTAGTGCGCAGCGAAACTGCGCACAAAAATGTCATCACGCTAAAATAATGAAGTACTTCAGTGCAAAAATGCAAAACAACATCATACAATACGTTAAAATGTTAAAATCTAGGCTCATGATGAGCCATTGAAACATATCACATAAGAGCAGTATATTTCTATACATAAATTCTGAATAACTCCTGTTATGAAACTACTAGACTGCACAAATGGCATAACATATTTAGAATATATAACAAACATAGATAATCTATATATCGCTATCTACATAGTATGTTTTGCAAGTAATTAAAATTACTAACAAAGCTAGACTATAAGGAACCATATAAATAGAACTGCAGTTAATAAAGTGTCAAAATGAGACTGTGGATATCTTTTGTGATAATAAAAAACCCATCTAACTGCATAAATGCCGTAACAAACATATGGTTACCAAAGAAGGTAGGATCAATAATTTAGTGCATGTGGACAAAAACTTACCATCCTACCATCTTTGGTAACCATATGTTTGTTACGGCATTTATGCAGTTAGATGGGTTTTTTATCATCACAAAAGATATCTACATATCATATTGTACCTTACTCAATTTTTGGGAATGTACACAACCAAGTTTCTCTTTGTTGGGGATAGGGAGCATAGTCATTTCACGGTCACAAATTTTTCAATATACATAATAATTAGCTTCCACTAGGACTGGGTTTTTGATTTGACATTGCCCATTCATTGTCCTAGGGGTATAGGATGAGTGAACCAGAAGTGGTGCTGTCATTTGTGTGGGGAGCAGGGTTTTCTGTTTATGGCCCTAACACCCCTGTGCATGCCCAATGAAAGTTCTCCCTGATGGGCACACAATGGTCACAGTGTGGCACTGTCACTAGCTTCTGTGACAGACATAAGCCCACAAATATCCCTAACTTTTGGAATAAAAACACTATGCAGTTTTCTCTAGTCTCCATTGGAGAAATAGGTGCACAATAGATGTTCCAGTCTTGTGCCTCACCCATTTCCCAAGAGAAAGGTAACCAGGCTCAGCCTTTTCATGCCTCTCCCTTCCCTGCCAGCTCCAGCAGATGCACAAAATGCAAAATGAACTTAGGTTGATTGAGTCGATGTTGGGGCTTTATCCCTCTACGCCACAGATGCTAGCTTAATCTGCTGAACCAAGTGGAGCGAAGCAATAGTGCCATCTGTTGTGTCACGCTCAGAAAGTCTTTGGAGAAAATTAAGAAAACATATCTAAACAAAAATCTCACCCAAAGAAAATGTCATACAAATCTAAACTGCACACACATTTTGAACATAAATTAAATACAAAGGATGACAGTTTCCTGTAATCGTAAATGTATTCACAGAAATTTTGAATGTGAAATAACAATCCACACTTATACTTTTGATGATGCTTAGCATTACAACATAAAATATAAATCAAAAAAGGCAAAGTGAACAAAATTTGTGTTACTTACCTCCTTCTTTTGCTGTTCACATATCATAGCATACTGAGTAATATGGCTATCCAAATTCACAATATTGCTTTTTAGCTACAAAAATAGATGCAAGACTCAAATTAGATTTACATTTAAAAACACACAAATATGAATGCAATCATGAATTCTAATACTTGGTTTCAATATCTTTTTAAAGTATTAAAATACTTACTATTTGCAAAACACTTTTAAACGTTCAAAGAAAAAAAAAAAGATCTACTAAAGAAGCCAGACACATCTTTGCATCTGTAATCACTTCTTTATTGTAAAAGAAAGCTTTTTCAATTCTTTTACAGATAAAAAGTGCTCTGAATATAGGGGGAATGGAGTCCGATAGCCTACTGTCATATTCTCTTGATGGAGACATTCAATCAGTTTGATAGCATCTGTCTAACCAAATAAAAAGCAGCGATTCTTTCTGTGAATGGTCAGGAACCCAGCGTCTCCCCAATGGTGTCAAGGGGTGAGCACTATGATTTGCTATACAACTAAAACACTTGAATAACATTTTGGCAGAAAACTACAATTTTGGCAAAATAGTAATCGCTTACAATCATTTGACAATTAAGTAATTAAATCTTTCTTCTCCAAGGAGGTCAGACTTTCTGACAGGCATACTAATTATAACAGTTTCCAGACTCTACTTTCTCATATTCATGGCAATTTCAAAAGTTAAATTTCAGCTACAAGAGGATGAAAAAAGCTTCCTTTTATGACAGTGATGATGACTGTGGAGTAATGATTGATTTCATGGCAACTCTTTTTTGATCTAGTACTACTTTGCTCATAATCTTTAAGGACCTAGATGCTGCATGAAACTTAAAATAAAAATGACCTTTATAAGCAGACTAAAAATAATCATGCTCAAAATAAATTAGAATATTGCAAACGGTATTAAATCAGGATTTAAATAAATGATCTTAAACCAAATGCACTTTAGGGACCTCTTGAAGTACCTTGAAGACATAAATCTAAATCACAGGCCAGGGCAAGATTAGCAAAAACAACTTGACAGTATTTGTAAAAAGGGTCAGCGAAACAGCTTCCTCTTTTGATGACCTGGGGGACCTTAACCAGAATGTAGGGCACTAGACATTCTTTCAAATAATCAGGATTCAAGTGGTCCTGAACATGGAAGCCAACTGTAGGATGATCGTGTAACATGACTGAGAGGCATCACTCAACCTCACTGCAGAATTTTGTACCAGTTGCAGTCGAGATAGGTCTCTCTGAAAGCCTTATACATGGGGCACTGCAATTATTTAGAGAAGACAACACCAGTGAAGAAATTAGGTTACCTTCCAGACCTGGGTAATATTATTTAGGAGAGAAATATTATAGCTGCATTAGAAATGATATTTAGTTCTTCAGTACAAGTCTGTCATGGGTAATTTTACCTAGATAATAAACAGGAAACAGAAATGCAAATTCATTCTCTCTGCAAACCAGGGCAGAAAGGAGCAGAAAAGGTGCTGGGCAAACAAAAGCATGCGCTAACATCACTGACAGTCTGTGCCAAGAAGAGCTTCAGCAAAGTCATCCACTGCAAAATCAAATCCAAGCAGTCCTCTAAAGGTGAGAAAATCTGGTAAAGACTTCGGAGTAAAGCAGAGGTAAAGCTGAGCACATGAATGACAGAAGATAGCTCTAATCATGTATGAGCTTCTCAAATAAACAACCATATACACTAAAGGACAAAGGTGCCATGGCCCACACTACAGAGGATGGCTATTATGGGAATTAATCCCTGAAATCATATTATTTGAGAGGCATAAGAGTTAACAAGCAAACCACTCCAGAATGCTCTCAGTGAGACCACAATAATGAGATCAGACACTCAAAATAGCATGCTCCAAAGCATCAAAATTGTCTGACAGATCAAGAAGGACCAGAATAAAGTATAACCTTTGATGTCAAGCCACAATGAGGTCATTAACAACTCAAATAAAGATTGTCTAACTGCTATGCTTAAATCTGAAACCAGAGTAACACTAGTCAAAAAGATCTTGAGATAATACACAGGAAGGCATATGCTTATAATAATTTGTCAATAACCATCCATATAAAAGAAAGGTTAGAGGCAGTTTAAAAATTCTCCAAAGGTTTGGACTCAAGGATTATGTGCTGAGGATGACCGTAAACAGTGTCTAACACAAAAGCATAATTACACAGACAAAAAATGACTGGTCTTGCTGAATTGAGACAAGATTTTACAAGGCCTGTTGGATCAGGTACAGCACAAAGATAAAACCACATTTATGGCATCGACATGGTCAACATAACCAAATTTATTTCAGAAGTAGTTCAGGGCATCAGCATAAGACACATCGCAAAATGTCATGGATGCATTATGGGGAAAGACTGCCTGATTTTGGCAACTTTTCCTTCAAGAAGAGAACATGTAGCTTCTACAAACAAAAAGTACAGTTTTGTACCTACCATAAATGTAGATGTCCGATAGATATGCAACTGCAGTCATAACATATGGGTTGTCCTGCCTCAGGCAGCCCTCGGTCGGCTGGATTCCAAAGTCTGGGTCCGACGTCGGCTGATGTCGCATTTCTCTCCGTCAGAGCGGCTGGAGTATATAAGCATCAGCCGACGCCATCTTCTTCAGGGTTTCTTGCCCCAGATGCCAGGTGCCCTCCAAGGAAGGCTGTAATCAAATTGGAAGACAATAATAGGTTTCCAGACAATAAATAAGCAATAAACAGATGCACCATAACAGATATCCCCAGCTAAGGATAACAGGGAGAGGAGTGGACCCAAGTCATAGAGGGGAAGGAGGGAGGGAAAACCCGACTGCAGTTGCATATCTATCGGACATCTACATTTATTGTAGGTACAAAACTGTACTATGTCCTTCAAGAATGCAACTGCAGTCATAACATATGGGTTGAATACCATAGCTTAGCTGGGGGAGGTGGTATGCTCTAAGAAAAGGACGGTGTAGCTATCAATCCCTGCAGGACTGCCGAAGCAAAGCCTGCTCTGGATCTGGAATATAAAAGGAGGTTGTAGTGTTTGGAAAATGTATGCACGGAGCTCCATGTAGCAGCTTCTAGAATGTCTTTTGTAGGCACCCCTCTTAAAAATGCTGTAGAGGTGGCTGTAGCTCTGGTGGAGTGTGGTCTGACATTGGCTGGCACACTTTCCATGGAAGGAATAACAGAATCTGATGCAATGTCCAATCCATTTTGAAATTGTCTGTTTGGAAATTGCTTTTCCTTGTACTCCAGGGGCGTAAGCTACAAAAAGCTGATCAGACTTCCTACTGGTCTTGGTTCTGTCTAGGTAGTAGCGAAGTTGTCTGTGTATGTCCAAGGTATGTAACAGTCTTTCCCCTTTGTTCTCAGGATTGGGAAAGAAAGTAGGCAGGTGAATTGCTTGATTTAAAGAAACCCTAGATACCACTTTTGGCAGAAAGGTAGGGTTGGTTCGTAAGGAGACCCTGTCTCTGTGAAAAGTTATGAACGGTGCTATTGCCATTAAGGCCTGTAATTCCGAAACCCTTCTTGCTGAGGTAATGGCCAGCAGGAAAGCTGTCTTCCAGGAAAGAAATTTTAAATCCACAGAAGCTGCTGGCTCGAAGGGAGGTAGAGTCAATTTTTCTAGGATAAAATTGAGGTCCCAAGCTGGTACTGGTGCCTTTCTTGGGGGCTTCATATTCTTGATTCCTCTAAGAAATTGCCTTAACAAAGGATGTGAAAACACAGGTGGATCAGTGTTGTATCTAGCTAAGATAGCTGAAGCATGTATTTTTATGGAAGAGTATGATAGTCCGTTATGTAGCATATCTGCCAAGTATTCCAGAATGAGTGGAATGCTCAAAAGTGATGCATCATGACCCTTGTTGGTATTCCAAATGCTGAATCTCTTCCATTTGGCTGAGTAAGCCTTTCTGGTGGATGGTCTGCGGGCTTCTGTTAGTATCCGCTGAACTTCCTTGGAGAGAGGTAAATTGAGGTTATTTATGGGATTTCCCAAGCTGTTAGCTGTAGCGTTTGGATGTTGGGATGAACTGTCCTGAAGTTGTGTTGAGTCAAAAGTTGGGGCCATTGTGGAAGGGCCCACGTTTTGTTGTGACCTATGCTCCGTAGTAGTGGGTACCAGTGTTGTCTTGGCCAGTCTGGAGCTATTAGGATCCCCTTCGGCTGCTCTGCTTTGATCTTTAATAACAATGTGGTCATCAGTGGCAGAGGTGGAAATGCATAAATTATTAGGGAGCTCCAGTTGAATGAGAGGGCATCTATTTTCCATGCTTGTGGATGATATGTCCTTGAGCAGAACTTTTGTAAGTGATGATTGAGGTGGGAGGCAAATAGGTCTACGTCTGGCCTGCCCCATGTCGAGTTGAGTCGTATAAAGATGTCTGGATGTAGCCTCCATTCGTGGGGGTCTAGGAAATTCCTGCTTAGACTGTCCGCCAGAACATTGTCTTTGCCTGGAACAAACTGGGATTGTAACTGTATGTTTAGACCCAGTGATTTTTCCCAAAGATTCATTGTCAGTCTGCAAAGGGGGTAAGAATGAGTGCCCCCCTGCTTATGTACCAGATCACAGTGGTGTTGTCTGTCCGTATTAGTAGGTGGCCTTGTTGAAGTTGTTGTCCAAAGGCCTCGATGGCATGCATTACTGCTAGCATTTCTTTTTGGTTGATATGCAGATGTGTTTCCTTTGGAGACCATTGCCCTTGAATACATCTGCCCTCCATGTGCGCCCCCCATCCAAGGTCTGAGGCGTCTGTGGTCATGGTCTGTGTTATCTGAGGTTTTTTGAACGACATACCTGTGTTTGACTGGCTTACTGTGGCCCACCATAGAAATTCCTTTTGAAGACATGGAATGAGTGGAATAGTTGCTTCTAGGTTGTTGCTGTGTTGAGACCATAAGCTTTTTAAGTACCATTGAAACTTTCTCATGTGTAGTCTTGCTAGTGGAACCAGGAGAATGCAGGATGCCATGTAACCCAGGGCCTGTAGGAAACTCCTTGCAGTCATCTGGATGAGCTTTGCTAAACTTTTGAAGTAATGAGTTAACTTCTTCTGCTTGTCTTCTGTCAGGTAAGCCATTTGAGAGGCTGTGTCTAGTTTGGCTCCTAAGAAGGTTATTTGCTGGGATGGCTGAAGTCTTGACTTTTGAAAGTTGACTGTGTATCTCAGAGCCTGTAGCAAGTGTATGACATAATTCAAGTTTTTTGTCAAGGTTAGTTTGTTGTCCACTTGTATGAGGCAATCGTCCAGGTACGGGTAGATTTGAATCCCCTGGAGCCTGCAATGAGCAATTACTGATGCCAGGCATTTCGTGAATACTCTGGGCGCAGTAGATAAGCCAAATGGCAATGCTGAGAAATGATAATGCTCTGGCCCTGCAAGAAATCTGAAGTATCTTCTGCAGCTGTGTCTGATAGGGACATGCAGGTATGCCTCCTTGAGGTCCAGAGTAATCAGCCAAGCCCCTTGCCCAGCATGGGAAGGAGTTGCTGTAGAGTCAGCATTTTGAACTTTGGTACTATGAGAAAAGTGTTTAAAGCAGACAAGTCCAGTATTGGTCTCCATTGATTTTCTTTTCTTGGAACAAGGAACAGTCTTGAATAAAACCCCTGACCTTGTTCTTGTTGTGGAACTTTTTCTATTGCTTTGATCTGAGCAAGCAGAGAAATTTGCTTGATAGCCTCTGCCCTCTGATTTTGTGGAAGGTTTGGCATGCCTTGTTTTCTTGGCAAGGTATGAAAATGGAACCTGTAACTGTGGTCTATAATGTCCAAAATCCATTTGTCTTTTGTCAGTTTGTGCCAATTTTTTGAAAACAAAGATAACTTTCCGCCCAAAGGAGCTTCTGTTTGCTCCTTGGTCAGCGGAACTAGAGGAAAGTCATTGATATTGCCCCTGTGGGGCAGGAGAAACCCCTGTGTCACTTCTTTGGTTTGCTGGTTGCCATTGTCGTCCCCTGTAGGATCCTCTGTATTGCCCTCTTCCTCGGGCACGCCTGTTTTTGCCCCTTTGAAATCTTTCAGGATTAGGAAAGGACCAGTTTTTAGAAGGCCAGTTCCTGCTGAATCTGGGCGGCTGAACCTGGAGGAAATCTTTGACTGTCTGAACTGACTTGGCTTTTTCCTCAATGGACTTTAACACATCTTTAGCATTAGCACCGAAAAGCTTGTTCTTTTCCAAGGGTGCATCAAGAAGTTTTGCCTTAACATGATCTGGTAAAGGCTGTTCTTTTAACCATGCATGTCTACGAATGACCGCCCCTGTCATAGCTGCCCTACATGAAGCCTCCAATGCATCATATCCACACTGTAGAAAGTGATTGCTAACCTGCTGAGAATTATGCACAGCCTCCTGCAAAGACTTCCTATCTAAAGGTTCAGGAGAGGCCAATCTTTTCTGTAAATCATCTAACAGGAAATCCTGATATTGAAACATGTGAAAGAGACAATTGAGAGCTCTCATAGATAAAGTAGTGGAGGTGTAAACCTTCTTCCCCCATCTCTAAGGACCTTGCTTCCCTGTCGGAAGGCAAAGGGTTTTGGAGGTGGTAGCTGAAACCCCTTTAGGCCCTTGGGAAATTGTTTCTAAATCAACAGCATGGGCCCTAAAGAAATGAGAATGGGTTTCTGGGACCCTATAGTATCTGTCAGGCTTGACAGGAGCAGGAGGAATAGTATCAGGGGTAACACTGGAGTCAGAGTATAAATCATCCAAAACATCAAGCACAGGAGGTATAGCTAAGGGTCTGTGTTGGGGCTTTTTAAGGAAGGTTCGAAGGCGCTTTCTGGAATCTGAATATTCCTGGCCTTGCCACTTAAAATGCTCCCTCATGGAATGCAGAACTTCCCTAAAAGAAATATCCTCAGGAGGAGAGGCCGAGGGAATGGAGTCCTCTGCATCTGAATCCTCATAGGTCTGGAAGGGCTCTTCCTGGCTTTTGGAGTGAACAGAGTCCTCAGAATCTTCATCTGAAGGAAGAGGGTCAGAGGGTTCAACCCTGGGCCTCTTATCAGGAGGAGGCTGGGATCCTCTCTCAGGATGGGCCTGGGAACCTCTGATCAGGGAAATTAAATCTGCGGCCATAGACATGATTTGAGTTTCAGGAGTAGGCTGAGGTAAGGTTTTAGCAGTAAGATGCTTGGACTTGCTGGCTGCCTTAGCACGTGTGTAGGCCTTGATAGACATGGGAGGCCTAGCCGCTCCACGTGCAGGAGTGACCTTATCAACAGCAATGGTCTCGGGCATTTCCTCGGTTTCAGTATCTGGAGGAAAATCAATAACTGGCATCGGAGTGGCCTCCGGTATTGGAGGTATCGGTAATGCGGTGTCTTCGGTTCGGAGCGGTGGAATAACTGCCTCAGAGGGAACTGGGGCACTCGCGGTTAGTTTTGGCGTGGTGTCGGTGGAAGACGCGGGCCGAGGATGTCGGTCCCGGTCTTTTCGTTTCTTAGGAGTCTGCGTTGTCGGTTGTTCCGACGGCATTGTATAATCAAATTTTTCGCCGAAAAAGTCTTCAGCGAACTCTGCCCGGCGCCTGAGAGTGCGCTTATTGAAGCGAGCACAGGCGGCACAGGCCGAGACGTCGTGGTCTGGGCCAAGGCAAGGGAGGCAGTAAGAGTGGAAATCCTTATGAGGCATTTGTTTACCACAAGACAAACAATTATTTACTTTTTCAGTAATTTCTGACATCGGCTGAGGCAAGAAAAGGTCCCCAACGGGGTACTTAGCTTTTTTGATGACTTTGGTTTCGAAGAATACAGGAGCTGACCGACCGGCACTTGCGAACTGCTTCTGCTTCGGGCACCGCGCGGCAAGAAAGACTGAAGAAGATGGCATCGGCTGATGCTTATATACTCCAGCCGCTCTGACGTCGGAGAGAAATGCGACATCAGCCGACGTCGGACCCAGACTTCGGAATCCGGCCGACCGAGGGCTGCCTGAGGCAGGACAACCCATATTTTATTACTGCAGTTGCATTCTTGGAGGACATCATGATAAAGAAGTAAAACATATGTAAAGCACAAGTAGTATTTTTACAAAAAACACATCTTATACAGCAAGACATTAATTAGATTAATGTGCACAATTACACATTAGTAGCAAGTTCAGCATATAATAAAAAGCAAAAAGGTGCAGCAATATTATGGAGAAAGACTACCTTGATGCCTAAGGGCATAAATACAGTCAAGGATAACTCAGGAATGTTTTCTTTAGTGTCAATATTGATAAATGGTTTGGCTTATACCCTGGTAAACTACTGGATACCAGGGCAACCAAATAAACTTAATACAACATTCCAAAGGTAATGCAATTGCAGATTTTAATTGTATAAGAAAGAAGAGGACACAAATGCTAAAAACACACGCAAGAAATCTCCACCATCAAAATTACTTACAGAGTTTACTGAGTCGTATAACTTAATGGACATGAACACATATGCTGAACAAGATTCATTGATATTCACACATTACTCACATAGACAAAACACTTTTTCCAGAATAGAGTGTAAAAAAAAAGATCTTACCACAAAAATAAGTCAAAACAATCACCTGCCCCTTCTCAGACCATAATGCAATAACTTTTGAAATAGATTTTAACTTTAAGAGAAAACTAACTATCAATAAGAATTCCAGCAATGCAAACATTTGTAGATTTAAACCTCACAGACAAGGTAGCATATATACATATATATATATACATATACATACATATATATATATATATATATATATATATATATATATATATATATATATATATACATACATATATATATATATATATATATATATATACATACATATACATACATACACACATGGGATGCAATGAAAGCATATTTATATGGGAAGGCAGTAGCCTGGTATAAAAACAAACAAAAGCATTGGAATAAAGAACTGGCAGAACTACAAACTAAAATAGACAAAATGAAATTAGATATTCATAAAGGCAACTTAGCTTCAGAAAAGGAATTAAAAGACATCAACAAAAATACTTAGATATTTAACTATAAAGCAATGATTAATCTAGAGAAAGTCAAATTATGCGCTTATTCTAGAAATAAAAAAAAATCAAAGGAGAATAGCTAACAGGACGAAAAGAATGAAAGGCAAACCAAATAAAAGAAATCTACAATATAGACAAAAAAGATAAGTGTCAGACTTAGAAGGAATTCTAGAAGCCTTTAGAGTGCATTTTAATAAACTCAATAGTCAAGAAAATAAAATAGAATAAAGTGAAGCCATTAGAAAATTCCTTAAGGAAAATACAAGACTAAGACTATCAGATGAACACAGAAAAATAATTGCTAAAGATATAACTATGACAGAAATTAAAGTGTAAATCAAGAAACTAAAATTAAACAAAGTCCCAGGTAATGATAATATGACATCAGAGATGTTTAAACTACTATCTAATAATGCATTAAATCTATTACTAAGTGCGTTCACATCAGTTAAAGGTAATAAATGCTCTCCTTCTTGAAAATACAGTCAAGTATCACCAATTTTGGAACAAGATAAAAACCTGATGTGTACCTCATATAGACCCATATGTTTATTAAATACAGATTATAAAATATTTATGACAGTTCATGCAAACAGAATAAAACAAATATTGCAGTTATTGATAGAGAATGATCAAACAGGATTCATTAAAAACAGAAATACATATGACAATAAAAATAATTTTGTCCTTTGATTTCATAAACAAAACAAAAAATAAAATGAATGTCATTTGCTTAGATATTAACAGTGCATTCAGTTCCATGAACTAGGATTACCTTTGGCTTGCACTGGTGAAGTATGGATTTTCGAAAAATTTTACCTCATTAACTAATAAGGTCTCTTTACAAGATAAATCTTCGGAGTACATAAAAATAGGATCCGGTTTATAGGAACCCATTACCATTACTAAAGGTACAAAACAGGGTTGTCCACTTTCTCCTTTGTTATTCGCATTAGTAATAGAACCATTAGCACATTTCATAAGTGCAAACCCAAACATTCAAGGAATTCAACTAGATTCTGACTTTGAGTTAAAGATTCAACTATTTGCAGACATTTTATTGACTTTAAAAGAAGATAATAACACACTAAAAACTATGGAAAGCAACTAAACAGTTTAAGGACCATCATTTAATGAAAATAAAACCAATATGTTACTTATAAATATGAACAAAGAAGCATTAAATAAAAATATAAATATCTATCTTGAAATGATAAAATCAAATACTTACGAGTTAAAATTACAAATGACAGATACAACATTGCACGTAAACTATAGAGGAGATTTTGGATAGTATCTAAGAACTCATACAAAAATGGAATAAGCTATTTTTACCATGGAGGAAAGATTATATACAATTAAACTTATTATATTCCCGAAAATTCTGTGTTTTATATAAGCTTGCTCGCTACGTCCACCTAAATCATATTTAAAACAATTTAAAGGGTTAATAACTAAATTATTATGGTACCCTAAAAAACCTAGAGTTGCCCTAAGACATCAATTTGACAAATGTGAAGAAGGTTGAATAGGCTTATCAGATTTAGAAGGATATATATACAATAGTCAGCTTTAAAAACAGTTTCTCTATGGTTAAACAAAGAATATACTTCCAAATGGAAACTAGTACATGAAAATATCTGGTTAAAAATCACTCATGATACAACAAACAGACATATAAGATATAGTACCAAATAGCTTACTTTGGTTATTGAAGGAATATATGGCAACAGGAAAACACAAAAATATAAATTCTAAATACATTATCAATACCCTGAAGTCTTTTATGCACTTTGCAAACAAAAATCTGGATATACAAGCATGGTCTTTTTTCACATTCCCAATAGCATATACACAAAATAATATTAAAACTCAGGACTCAGTAGCAGTTAAAACACTTAGTAAGAATGATCTAATTTACTGGCATCAGTTGATAAACACTAAAAGTAGTAATGATATAGCAAATTGTTCAACCTTGAAAATAACATGTAGTTAACACTGCAGGGATTAAGACAAACAGTTTTAAATTAACAGGCAATAATGCAGAAGTCTGTTAGGGAAACCGTTCCTAAGTTTATAGTGCAGTTAACGCCGATGGAATTTTCCACAAATGGGAAAGGAATTTTATCAGTATTGTACAAATTAGTTAAGCAAACAAGAGTTCATAATAAACAAAATATATGGAAATACAAACAGTTAATGGTAAAATGCCAGATGATAAAGATAAAAAACTAATTCTTACATCTCCAAAACTAACATCTTTATCACTATGCTGGCGACTTTTCACATGGCAATTTATAGATAGAACCTACTTACCACCACATAAATTAGAACCAATATATAACAAAGAAAATACATGTTGGAGGTGCAAATCACAATCAATAGCCAATTGGCAACACATGTTCTATGAATCTCATTTACTTAAACAACATTGGGAAATATTAACTATTCATTACAGACACTGCTCTCTGATAATTTCCAACTTAAAAAAATCTCTAGTTTTGTTAAATACACCTGTGCCGTCTTTTGTTCTAAGGCAAAACTATGTAATTTTCTGGAGTCTCCTTGTTATTGCAAGGAAAATATTACACAGAAGTGGAAAGCTGTAACTCCTCCCAATTTTAAACATTTCAAGAATATAGTTTTATCAGTCTCACAATTGGAATTGAAAACAATTAAGGAAAGATCAGAACAACTTACTTCCTTAGGCATTGCCTGGCAGAAAGTAAATCAAGTGCTGGAAACAGAAGGCTGTAATAAATTATAGTCGTATTCAAAGATGTATTGAAGAAAAAGTATTTCAAGTATATATATAAGTATTGTTTCTCCACTTTAAGCTTTGACTATGTAAATATTTCTTTGATATACATAGTGTATATATGTTTAGGTTTCTGAAAATCAATAAAAAATTATTCAGTAAAAAAAAAACTGTTTTAGATGATGTACTTTTTGTTAAATAAAGAGATGATTTGTAAAGAACTGTTCATCTGAGTTCTTACTTACCGAAGCTTTAATGTCCTTTGCTCGGTTTGCATATTTCAGGGTATTATATGTGTCATCATAAGATAGGGAAGAAGGACTGACTGCAGCTATCATTATGGTTTGGCAGTTTCCTCCAAGGGAATCTTTTAAGAGACGGGTAAGTTTGCTATTCCTATATGGAATGTGCTGCTTCTTGCTCTGCAGAAGAAAAAATAGAAGCGAATTTGTGATGTATAAAAACAAACATTGCAATATATTTAGGAACTGTATATTTCTAACATTCAAATATATGTAAATGTAAGTTACATTGCAATATATTTAGGAACTGTATATTTTTAACATTCAAATATATGTAAATGTAAGTTACTTACTGTAATTTCTAAATCTGGTTGGGTAGTTCCACCTTAGTCAAATGATAAATGAAATAGCCCAGCATCAAAAAGAGTTTCCCATACTAACAGCCCCTCTTCATTACCCATTTCATTACCCATACGTCTATGCAAAGAAGTATCCTCCCCATCTCCTGATTAACTCATGTTACATTGATAGCTGGAACTACATCTGAAGATATAGCAGCAGAAACAGCAATGATGACCACAACAGCAAACAAAAAAACATTGGGAGATAGAAAGGATGTGCCCAGACTAAGGAGGTAGAAAGGATGTGCCCAGACTAAGATTTGATTCATACAGCCACAACAGTATAAAAAGCATTTAAACATTTTGGAAATCTTGACTGGAAGAGACACAGCATCTTAAAGTTGATTTCACTGTACTTTCAAAGTCTGCTGCAACATTCACATATGAAATATGACATAGGAATGTGCATACACTGTGGCTGTTGTGAGGCAAAAGGGCCAGATCTAGAGAAAAGCTGGACAGTTGATGTGTGGGGGATTTGAGTCACAATGCTCTTTACTGGCAGGATCCTGCTGCATGGCAGAAGCATCCTGAAAACTACTACTGTACTCAGAGTACATTCTATCAATACAAGTGCCTGGGTGAGTATTTTCTGTAACATCAAGGTGTTCACTATAAGTTCATAAGCAGTTTCTAGACTTGAAGTCCAGGAGATCTTTGAAGAGCATAGCCCAAATTCACAGTTTCCCAAAAGCACTGTCCGGTTAAGTGACTTGCTCAAGGTCACACTGATGGTAAATGATTTACCACAGGCACTACAGCTCACAGACTTAACCCTCTATGCCAACTGCCAGATTTTCAGGGACTGGAACAGATTTAGTAGAGACACTCTAGCTGGCATTAGGGTGCCCATTCTTAGGATTTGCAGGAGCCAATCAGAGTACAGAACAGAAGAAGAAATGCCCTAGCACATTATAGCCTCTGGCTCTCTACAACCATGAACACTTGCTTGGCGAATACCCTGGGGGTTGTGGTGAGCTTGAAAAGAAGATGTATTTGAAACTGGTAGCAACTGGCCCTTACCAAGAAGTATTGAAGCCTCCTGGACCTCTGGGCAGTCATAATGCGAAGATGGATGCCTTGGAAGTCCAAAGACACATTTAGTCTCCTTTGAAGAGACAAGGAACATGGATTACACCATGATGATGTGAAAGAACTCTTCCAGGAAGAACTAGTTAGGCCACTCAGATCAAATATTGGCTTTAGGTGCTTTAAAAAGAATCCTGGGCAGTAGCCTAACTCTTTCTGGTCTGGTTGGACCTCTCCGATTTCTCGGGTTTGAAGGAGTTTTAACATTTCCTTTCTCGACACATTCTTTTCACAGTGTATGATGCCTGGCAGTGAAAGTATGTGCAGATGAGGGATGGGAGTGGGGTGAAAGAGAATCATGTAGAACTGAATATTACTGTTCTAATCCATGTGTCCCATGCGATGGCCATCCATGCATGCAACTGCCTCTAGAGTGGGATAGTTTGGTATTCACCTCATATATTAGGAGCTGCCAGATCCCTGCTGGACTTGCAACCATCAATCAGGCACAGCAGCAAGTCCTGTGCCTGCTACTTTTGCAACAGCATCTTCAGTATTAAGTTAATTGAATGGCGAGGTTTGCTATCAAAAAAATGTTTGGCATCTGGGAATGTAAGGTTCATAGATTTTTATCTAGATTAACTGCCCTTGATGGCCATTTTAAGCCTAGCCAGTTTCCTTTTTTTGTGCTCGAAATAACTTATCCCATTTGGTTACAGACTGGCCTTACCGATCCCATGGTCAATAATTACACATTACCCCTAATAGGAATAAGTGGGATCATACCATTGATAATTTGAGGGGATAGATGCATGGGATAAATCATTTAGGAGCTGCTTCTGTCCATTACTACAGGGGCAGTCTTAGGGTAAATTCGCCATTTCTCATTCATAGATCTAAGTTGTGCTTAAAAAGGGACGGGGATGAACTTTGTTTTATGTGGATGGGGAGCCAGTTTCATAGCAGCAGTATCTTCTACAAGATAAACCTGTCCCTACAAACTGTTCTGTTGATGTTGCAGAAGAGGTTTAAATCCCTGGACCAAATATTTCTGATGCCATTTGACTTGTTGACGTGCAGTAAATTAGTAATGGGTCATAGAATGCCTTGTATGCCAGACATAGGTCAGCTCTTAGTAATCTGTAGGACACCAAGCATAGTGACAGAGCTTAAGTCGGTCCATGTGGGACATCTTATTTAGGCCTTATATCCTTTTAGTTAGGAATCTGTCAGCTTTCCACTTGTTGCATGTGTTTGGACAAATGCATGCCAAATGGGGGCATTATATTCAATGACTGGCCTAATAAGGGCTGAGTAAAGGGGGACAACGAGATCCCTAGATCTAGACACACTACCTTTTTTTATAAACTGTGCAATATAGGACTTTCTTACAATAGACACATGTTGGTCAAACGTTTGGTCATTGTCCACATAAGGTTCCAAATCCTGAACTGGCTCAACTCTTAAGGGTGTATTGTCAAAGTGGTAATTCCCTGGTGTAGGTAACTTCTTAAAGAATACAATGTATTTTTTTGGCATTTAGTTTAAGGCCATGATTTTGGCACCAGTTATTTAATTGAGACAAACATTCCTGTAGGATGGCAGTCATTTAGGGATTCAATTACTGTTCCTAGCTTACAATTATCTTCAAACTTATACAGAGCCTTTTGGTATTGGCTTTTACTTCAGAAAAATAGATGTCAGACATGAGCAGTCCAGGCACAGTACCTGGGTGATTCCACTGGTGGCTGGTCTCTTTGTGGAGGTACCTTTCTCTACTTTGATTATCTGCATTCAATCTTTGAGCCAGTTGGCAATCCAGCTGATAACCTACGGGTTAATTTCCAGTTAATTTAGCTTTCTTACTATGCCTTAGTGGGAAATTCTGTCAAAAGCTTTGGCCATTTTGAGGTATGCGAGATGTGTACCATTTTACTTTCATAGATTGATTTGGTAACCTTTTCAAATAAATCCACCAGGCTGAGTAAGCATGATTTCTGCTTGACAAATCCAAAATGAGACAAGACTAGTGTGTGGAGGTTCCCTATGTACTGCTTGCTTAATTCCATAGTAAGTTTTTCCATGACTTTACATATGAGGCTGGTCAGACTTGTGGATCTATAATTACCTGGTTCTGTGGAAGGTCCTCCTTTATGCATTTATGCAGGAGACTAACTGTAGCTATTCTCCATTCACTTAGTACAAAGCCTGTATGGAGGCAGAGACTGATCAGTGTTGTTAGGGGTGTGGCTAAATCATGCTTTATGCTATTTGATATGCATCCAGTGATAATGCCAGGAGCCATCTGTGCAGTATTTATAGCTTTTGATAGCACTTGGTCTTTTGTGATAGCTGGAGATGAACCAGTTTTCAGTTATACCTAGAGGGACAGTTGGGGCGTGTAAGGTTAGAGCTAAATTTACTGGTCAGTTGGTTCGCTATATCTTCAGCCTTTATGTAGGTAGCATCATTCACAGTCAGTTCAGCGCATTGCTGCACTGTGCTTTTGAGATGCAACTAAAAATTGCCTTGTGATTGTCTTTGGCTTTGGTGTATTTTATTAGGCTCCTGATTTGTTTATTTCAGTGAAAAGGGCTCTAACATTCTGGGGATTACTCTTCTTACTTTTGGTCAAAATTATTTTTATTATAAAGCTTGTTGATATTGGGATTCCACCAACTGGGTTTGTTTCTGGGATTTGCCCTCCCCTTGTTTCTGCTGGGTACAGCTGCATCCATTCAGCTGGCATAGTGTGTCGGTGTTTTCTGTGTGGTGGGGATTTGAAACTTGTCAGTGTATCACTTGGGAGCAGGTAATTTGTCTTAAAGCAATTTCTAAAGGTACTTAGGGTTGAAGTGATTTCTTATTTCAGTTTTATTTTGAAGGAGACTGCTTTATGGTCAGACATAGCAAGTGATAAAGATAGTGCAAGCTGCTCCCACATTAGTAAGGACACAATCAAAGATGTTATTCACCCTTCCGGGTACTCACTCTGTGCTTGTGCACAAGTAGTGATGTAGGTTTCCCAGTATACAGGTGGATTGATTAGATCACCTAGGAAAATGGTATTGGGTGTAACTGAGTAGATAAGTACTGTGGCTTACTTTTATCATACAGAGAGTTTTATAACCAACTAATATATGGTACAGGATCTTTCTGATGGTTATTTGGACATGAAGAAACTCTAGTGCATCATGTGGCTTAGCAGCCTGGATGTGAGTCTCTTCTGGATGTAGATTGATAATCCTCTATCTTTTTTTCCCCTCCTGAGCAATAGCTGGCCTAAATGTGTGGAAGGCACTAGAGCCCTTCACAGCCACAGTAGTTTCTGTTATTTTCAAGTCACGTCTCAGTCACTACACAGACAGCAATGTCTTACAGGGCGAGAAGGCTTGTAGGGAGTTGAGATTCTTATTCAGGCTCCTAGACTTGATCAGTAACACCTTCATATTTTCCTTTGCTTGTTTCGTTATGCTACTAGGTTTATCAGGTTGGCATAGCCTAAAAAAGGTACTATGGGATGGACAATACATTTACCAAAAATCAAAACCCTACAGGGGACAGATGCAGGCCATCACTGGAAAGCAGCATGGTCTATTGATCATATCCTCCCAGGCTGACAAATATTGGACCCCCTTTGAATGACATCAAAAACTAAGCCAATTATTTTTTGTTCATATTGCAGCATCATCCTTGGAAAAGGTAGAATGCTGCTCAAAGCTAGGCTCACACATGCCTTGGAAGCAGTCAGAGAGCTCCATTATGTCTCTTCATATAATCCAGGGAGGCACACCAAGTCACTGACAGTGGCATGAACTATGACAGACATATTAGTACTTGTTCAAGGACCTGAGCACATGTGTGATCGGACAGATTCTGGCATCAGACAAGCAGCCAACAGTCATACTTTCCTGGAGTCGCCTATAAAAAAAAAGTTTGGTTGGGTTGATGCCTGCCCTACAGGCTCAGCTTCTGTGACTTTGAAACTCCTGTGCTCTGTGAAGAAGGTTTCATATGCTCAGTGTGTTTTGTGTCGTGTTTTTGGAGGTCTTTGAGATTTAGGCAAGTTAATCTTTAGAACTTCAGCTTATGAAGCATTTTCTGTACTGTGATGGCCTTGGAAAGGTGTAATGTGTGGTGCTGACAATTTTGGTGTCCGAGTTTACTCTGTGTAAGATTTCTGCCTCCAGTGATATTACATATGTACATCTTTCACATACCATGTTATGCTTTTTGAATAATAACAGGATTGTCAGACATCTTGAGACCATTCTTACACTGTCAAGACACCCAACTCAATCAGGCTGCCTAGAGAAGTTGTAGGTAAGTGCTGGTTCATGATACCGACAGAAATGACTCTGGGGGGCAGGGGTAACTATCACTGCTTGGCGTTCAGTTTAGAATAATGTTAGGGGGGACTTGCTACTGAGTATTTAAATTTCAATACAAACCAACTAGCCTGGAAACCTCCTCCTGCCACCAGCAAGAACCAGTAAACTAATTATAGTTATGAAAAAAAAAATCACTAATTTGAAACTAAAATCAGTGCAAGCACTATTAGTACACTTAATATTACGCAATTTTATTAAAGGTCTTTTAGCCTGGTGAGTAGTTGAAGGAGAGAGACTTTGCAAATTAATACTTCTGTTCTTATTGTCAACAGCCAATAGACTGGGAGAAACAAGGAATTATATTGTCAAATTATCATAAGGGACAGGCAACAACACATTCACTGAGTGACACAACTACAACACTGTGGGTGGGAGAAAAAAAGCAATCGGACACTTAGTTCTGAGATGACTGGCCTGGAACTTCCCCAATCAAAGCATAGTCCTGAACTAGCCTGACATACACACAGTACACAAGAACAAAACCAGGTCTTATTAACAGTTAAGCCACTTAAACAGCAAAAATGCTGTGAAACTATGTACTGGAATCACTAAAATAGGCTAAAAGGTATCAGCTAAAGCAGGCACAGACTGATGAAATGAATTTAAAACCAGATCAAGAAATGGGAACACTCATCTGCCATTTGGCAATCCTTCCAGCAACTGCTACGTATCATCCAGCTCCATCTCCAAATTAAATACATGTGATAAATACTTTATGGCTCACAGGGAAAAGGTGTGCAACATACATACAAACATTCTAACTCTGTTCAATGCACTCAACTTCTTATTCTGTGAATGAATACTGGGGGGCTTTGTGGGACCAGTACCCTTCTTAACGGCAGACTCTGTAACATAACTAAAGCTGACAGTCTGCAATCAACAAGTACAATCCTTCAGAAGTTAATCCATCCTGTTAGGCATGTTTAGAACAAGTGCCAGAATGTCTGGGTTTTCCAATGTTACCTTACCCACCAGCTGCAACATTATGTCATTTGGGAAAAACATCCATGAAGGAGGTTTAGGGGATCAGAAAGCCACATAAAGGATAGGATCAGGAGGAGGAGGTGGTGGTGAGTCATTAGATCATTCTTCCTTCCCTTTTGCCTTATTTTCAAAATTTCCCCAAACTTGGAGTAATTAAGGGAAATGGCAGGGTATCAATTCTCTCATCCACAGTAATATCCAAAATGAGCAACTTCTGGTTTATAGCTGAGGATGAAGTGAGTACAGGCATAAAAGACAAGAACAGCTGTGCTGACATTGATGTTGACACGGGCAAAATGCCCTGAGCTGACAGACTCTACCCCAAATGGCTACAGATATAACTCATTGGGGCGAATGAGAAGATCAAGAAAGATGGCCTTGTGACTCAACCCCAAGAACCCAAACCATAACCATCCGAGGTGAGGAAACCAGTGAAAGATTAAAATAATGAGAATCAACACAAAGATCCATACTAAAAATTCAGGCCTGAATCTGGAGGCCGAAGGATCCCCAGTGCCAAAAGCTTTACCTGCAAGGGCATTAGAGTCAATGGCCGCTGATGAAAATAGCAATAAACACAACCAAGGTGCATTTGAGATCAGTATCAATGCTGGCAGATCCAGTATCTTTCTTACAGTGACTAGAGTAAGAAAATGTTCTGGTGAGGACAGCCACAACTTGATGAAGAGCCTCTAGCTGTCCCAGTGTTAGTGGAGAGAAGACCCAACATTCCACATAAGCTGCAGTTCATAATATGTCTGCACCATCTTCCTCTAGTCCAATTCCACAGAAATAGTTTTACTAGACCTGACATGCCTGAAAGAATGCCTTCAGCTTACAAATATTTTTCTCTACTGGTCGACTTAGATAGCTAGCTCAAGGGTGAAGCCTCCACAAGAGTAAGAGCTGAATGAACTTTTATCTTTAGTGCTAACCCGTTCTTCCTATCTCTAATGGCGGAAGACAGCACTGACACTAGGATCTTCTGTAAAGTGTTCATCACTTAAGAAGACAACACAATGAACACTGTCTGCCCAACACCAGCACTTACTAAATTCTTTATTATCCATACTGTAGAGAAATATAAACTACCAGCAAAAATTAAAGAACTAGCTCCAAAGTCAACTGTAAAATATGAGAAAAAAAACTTGCTACCAAAACAGCAATAATTAACAGAAACAGAAAAATCAGTTTGCCTTTTTTATTAGCAAAACAAAATATACACACACACACACACACACACACACACACACACACACACACAAAATATACATATGCATTGACACACACGCACAAAAAAAATAGAAAAGTAAACACCAGAACTAGCAAGCAAGAGGGAATGCAGTGAAGTGAGAACACCCTAGAAAGGGAGGAAGGGATATGCCAAAAAATATTCTGAATAAAAATAGTGAAAAAAATGGAACACTGACCTATAATTTGCAGGAAATACTACAGAAATAATGCCAGAGCAAGACTAAACAGATAGTGAAAGTGGCATATTTTTCCCATAAAATTCTGAAAAAAAATTTTGAAGCTGCCTCTGGCCATTTTAAAGAGATGATTTTTCTCAAGAGAATTACAAAAGAAATCTAGAATGGGCTGTTTTTTTGCACTTGGTTATGGGTAAAGGGAAAGGTGCAGCTGTTAGGGAAAAAGATGCCAGTATGTCCAAGTCTTGCAAGACTTCATCCTAGAATATGACAAATACAGAACTCCTTATCTCAGACTATATGCTCTCACAGCATCAGTTATTCTACAAGATGATCTCCCTTGACTGGTTCATTACTTTGATCACTTGCCATTTTTCAAATCTTTTGGAATATCCCAGTGTGTGTGTACCTACTGACAGCACAGGATGTGAAGTCATGTACTAACTGCTTAATAACACCTAACTATCCACATAGCTCCCTAGATTAACAATGAAGGAGGCGAAGGGTCTTTAACTGGTGACTGAAGCAGAAAAAACCCTTTCATAAAGACAAGTCTAGAGGAAAAAGCAGGCTTGGCACTCTCATGAAAGTTGGAAATTGCTGCCAACTGAAGCTTAACAGTGGAAAAACTCGCTCCCGTTTGAAAAAGGAGGTAAAGAACAACAGTATATCTGAAATTGAAGGAGAAAAGGGATCCAGATTCCTGTTCCTAGCCCAGATGGAGAACCTTTCTCATTTACTACTGTAAACCTTCCCAGTGGAGGGTTTCTGAGAGGCTCAATGATGCATTTAATGCGTGATGCTAGTCTGGACTGTTCGATGATCACTGGAACTAGAGAAACCATGTGGTAAGACGAAGGGTCCGAAGAGTCAGGAGAAGAAACCCGGATGGATGGGAGATTAGATCCTAATGGGGATTCCAGTATCCATGGTGGGTACTTCAGATGAGACCTCATGGAGAACCACGGCTGAAGAGGCCAGAAAGGGGCAATGAGGATAAGGGATGTCCTCAGGTGATGCGCTTTCTGCAGAAACTTGGGTATCAAGGGGACAGGAAGATAAGTATAAAGGAGATCTGGGGCCAATCGTGAAGTAGAGTGCCCCTTGGTGACTCCCCCTGAGGAGGGATCAGGGCAGAATACCTGCTACATTTGTGGTTGGCTGGAGAGGTAAAAAGGTCATAGCACGGTTGACCCCATCAGACAAAAATCTACTATGCCACTGAAGGATTGAGGGACCATTCGTAAGGACTCAGGATAGATCTGCTGAGCCAGTCTGCCAACACATTGGAACTCCTGGGTATGTACATTGCAATAAGGAAGCAGCCAGAGGACATCACCCATTCCCACACTGTCATTGCTTCTCTGTAAAACAGGAAAGAACGTGTTCCCCCTTGTTTGTTGAGGTACCAGACGATTTGTCATGTTGTCTGTATGAATTGCAATTGTTCCTAGAGGAAGACAGTCCTGGAAGGCTTGCAACAATAGAACTGCTCTCAATCTCTAGGACATTTATATGCATTTTGGTCTCTAATGGGGACCATGTGCTTTGGACAGTCTTCCCATGAAAATATCCCCACCCAGTAGGGAGGCGTCCATGGTCACTTTGGCCATGGGCAGTGAGAGAAAATGGCCTGCCTAGAGAGAGATCCTTAGACTGAAGCCACCATTGGAGGTAACCTTTGCATACAGGTGTCAACTTTATGGTTATAGACAGGGGATGAAGCAGAGCCGACCATTGGACAACTAAGGCCCATTTTAACACATGTGGTACCTGGCAAAGGGAACAAAGTATGTGGCTGAGGCCATGGACCAGAGAGCCCAAAGAACCAGGTGCATAGAGGGGCATGACAGATTTAAAATCTGCATAACCTGATCTTGTACCAATTGGATTCTGCGCAAGGGTAAGGCTACAATTTCTGAAACAGTCTAAGTGAACCCCCTATGAGTACCAACTGTTGAGTGGGAGTCAGACTGGATTTTGCAAGTTTGACAGTTATCCCCAGCTGACGGAAAAGGGAGAGAACATAATGAACTGCGTGAATCAGTCCATGCCTTGAAGGAGCCATAAGGAGCCAATCATCGAGCTACGGGAAAGACTGGGAACCACTGCAGTCGCAGGTGAGGCTCTACCACTGCCACACATTTGGTGAACACCTGGGGGGGGGGGGCTGTGGCGAGACCGAAGTGTAGGGCTCTGAACTGGTAGCGATTGGCTCCTAGCCAGAAGTGAAGATGTCTCCTGGAACGCCCATCTATTTTGATGTGATAGTAGGCATCCTGGAGGCCCACAGAGCACATCTAATCGTCCTTGGGTAAAAGTAGCTGAATGAACAAAGCAGTGACCATCCAGAACTTCAATTTCTTCGCTGAAAGATTGAGCTCGCCGAGATCCACAACAGGACGTAGGTCCCCCATCTTTTTTGGCACTGAAATAAGCAAGAGTACGTGCCTGATGCTTTTTTTAGAAGAAGCTGTTGAACTTCTTTGATGGCCAATTCCCTTTGACTGGGTTGCACGTCTGGGTGGTAACATTTTGCTGGAGGAAGTTCTGAAAAGAGAAAGAGAGCTGCTGGAAACAATATTTAACACCCACCAATCAGAAGTGATTCTTGTCTAGGCTTGTGGGTGTAAGGAAATGTGACCCCCCCCCCCGACTGCCTCCAGGGCAGAGCAGCCTGACAACGCTGCAGAAGCGCTGATAGGGCTGCTCAGAAAAGGTTCCCTGGAGCCCTGATTTTGTGGACCCCTCTGCCTGGAGGGTGTCGAAATCCACTGAAACCTCTTCCCCTGTCTTTGGAAGAGGATTTGTCAGGAGCGTCCTGAAAGGGAGACTGTGCCTTACGGAATCACATCTTCCTGGTTCGCCGTTGGGTCTTAGAAAAGGACCACTGGGAGTAGAAAGATTGATCCTGACCGCAGACAGTGTATTCTCTTCCTGCTCACTGCGGGTCAACGTGCCCTTCATTGAAGGTCCAAAGAGAGGACAACCATTGAAGGGGGCATTTGTAAAGAATGCCTTAAAGGGATCCCAAATATGCATAAGCATAGCCAGCGATGATGCCTCAAGGCAATGGTGTACCAGCAGCTCAACAGGTAGCTTCCACAGCGTTGGAAATTAACCTCATCGAGGAATTCGTGAGGGAGGTCAGAGTGGATAGCTTGGGAGACACCAGCTTGAGGTTCTCCGCCGGCAACAACTCCGCAAGGGCGGTGGAAACCTCTTGGACTAAATCCCTTTTGAGGCAGATAAAATGTGCCAAGTAATTAATCGATCTCAGCCCAAAGGTAGCTGAGGCGTACATCTGCTTCCCAAAATGGTCCATTTCCCAGGACTCTCTGTTTGGGGGATGGACTGTAAAGCTCTGCCAGCTCCTTTATCACGGCAGCGGCAACCATGATGGCATCAGCTGGAACTCCTTTGCTCCAGAAAGTATGATTAGTAGAAGGGCTAAGGAACACGTTGGCCATTTTTGGAACAGGCCCCACTATGTCTAGTTCCTTCCAAGTCCTGCTGGCGATCAGCTCCAATAACTCATTAATGGGAGGAGGAGGGACCCAGGAGGTAGATGGGCCTGTCCCGAAGGTCTTCAGAAAAATGGACTCCTCTGAAGATGGGGGTTGGGGAGACCATTCAGCCTTTTGTTTCAAGAGCTCCAGGATGTCTCCGAAGGCGACATCATCAGGCAGAGATCTGGGGGACCTGTCTCCCCCCTAGAGGTCCATATCCTCAGTGAGGGTCTCCACAGGGGAGTCCAAATGCCACCTCTTGTACTTTCTCTTATGATGAACCTCCTCGGCTGGGGGCTTCGGGGAGGAATTGGAAGAGACAGGGACTCCCAATGGGGAGTAGGAAACCTCCTGAAAGCTCTATTGAGAGGGCTGGCCTGGGCTAGGATGGGAGGCCTCACTGGCCAAAGTAGAGAGAGGCAGGAAGGGACCAGGAGGTGCAGCAGAGGGAACTCCAGATCTGGAGAAGGTCATCTCTACCACCCAGAAAGCAGAGGGGCTGGAGGCCGGCCCGTTATCCACATCAGAGGGAGAGGCCCCTCTCAGAGCGGAGGAACGGGTCCAGAAGCAGCCCCCCCAACCTCCGGATGATACAGGCCCAGAGCTAAATTGAAAGCCAAAGTGCTGAGAGGAAGGGACCAGTCCGAAAAAACTGTACCAGATCCCCCCAATGGAGCCGACGTCGACCACTCCAGTACGGGTCGCACCCTACACCTACAAGGGTCGAGGAACAGAACAAGCCAGGGACCCCAGTGGGGTTGAGAAAGCAGAAATACTCAGCCTCGCCAGAATCTGGCCACAGACTTCCTGCCCTAGAACCCAAACCTACCAGGGCTGGATGAGGAGAATGAGAAGCCTGGGGGGGGGGGGGGCTCCCCTGGCTGGATGGGAAGGAGAAGCCAGGAGCCCCAACAATCTGGGCCTTGAGAAAATTCCATCATCCTGTCCACGTCTGAGGGCAAAAGACTCTTAGAAGACCTAGAGGAGTGGGTTGAATTGGAGGGAAACCTCCCTGATCTTCTGTCAGGCTCCGGGGAATGGATCCGATGTCTCTGAGCTGACTGAGACCTCTGTTTTGAGATGGAAGGGACAGCAGGTTCCTCCAAAATTATAATCAGATCCGATGACCTGTCTGATCCAAAGGCTAAACGGACGCAGCGGATGGTTCCAACGAATCAGTCGGATCAGAGGCTGGCTTAACCTTGGTCGTATCAGAGGATCTCTAATCCAGAGAGGACCTGGATCCAACAGACTGCTCTCTGCTCTGAAGACCTCGGATCAGAGTCTGACTGGGCTAGGATTGGATCTGGAGACTTGGGATCAGACACAGACTGTTTCCTGCTGGGAACTGGTTGGAGAGAAGGGGTTTTCCTCTTTGGATCGGAAGAGAAAGTCTTCAAGTGGAAAATGGAGGGTCCCCTTTGGACCAGACCCTTAAGAATTACATTGAGGCACCCCGCTAACGCCCTGGGGTTAAATGCGGCACAAAGGTCGCACTCAACTTCCAAGTGCAGGGGTGCCCAAGCAATACACACACTCCTTGTGCATATTGGAATAAGGCATTTTCTAACTGCACCAGGAGCACTTTTTAAAACCAGCAGGCCCATTCGATATCCTATTAACTATGAAACTACCAACACTATAAAAGCACTACAGAACAATTACAGAAACAGTCACAGCCCTAATGACTAAGAAAAAAAAAGGGGCGCCAAAAGCCCCCACACACACAACTTCTTAAAACTAAGCTACAGGAGGGGAGGATTAACATTCCAAAAATGGTAACTTGTTTAAACTACTCTAGAAAAGATTACACTAGCAAGAAAAAAACCTAAACTAAGATATGAGAAAACTAGAAAATTTTACTTAACCAACCAGAACCAGGGGACAAGTGTCTTCACAAGAAGCATGTCAAATGAAGTCTGGGGGTTAGAGGGCAGCAGGGCAACATGGGAGATGGAGGCGCTAGAGCTTTGGATCCATCTGTTGAAGGTTATGGGCTTGGATCTGAAATTGGATCCTAGACCCTATCGTGATAAATGACATGGATACCATCAGATCTGGGAGAGGATAGCTTGATTCAGGGTAATTCAGAAAAAAAGGGCATAAAAATGGATTATTGTTTGAAATAACTCTGTTCTTGCAGAAAATCAGATAAAGTTGGCCCACTATGACAGTTTGCAGCTCAGACACTTATCTTCCAGATGTCACAGCAATAATAAGCAAAACAGTTTCTTCCAAGTGAAGAACTTGAAACCAGCCTGAAAGGCAGGTTCAAAAGGAGAGAAGGTCAATTTTTCAAGAACAGCACTCTTTTCATAAGCTGATTGAGGACAAAGAGACAAAAAAGGGGGATTCATGGGCAGACAAGCTGAGATATCCACAAGGTGCACCTTAACAGATACACAAGATAACCCATTGTGGAGTAGCTCACACAAATTATTTCAAAACCAGTGGGGTAGACACCTTACCTGGCCCACTGCTATTGATTAGGTACCACCTAGGAAACCTCTTTCATTTGTAGACACAAGATTTTCTAGTTGCAGGTTTTCCTGACACCTTCAAACACCAGCTGCACATCCTCATGGAACAAGTACCGAAATGGTAATAAGATAGATTCATTCAGGTTGTCTGTTGCAATTACTCTAAGTTGGGATGCAAAAGTCACCCCTGACACTGTGTGAAAATATCCATAGTGTAAGGAATTTTGTGGTAGTTGCCCTTGACCAGTTCCATTAATAGGGATAAACTTTGCCTTGGCCAAAAAGGGATCCTCACAGTGATTGTTGGTACTTCTTTCCGAATCTCCAGAAGTACACAGAAATGCATAAAGGAACATTCCCGTCCAAGGAAAAAAAAAAGTGTCCGTTTTCCAAGCATGGCTATAAGGAAGTCTTGAACAGAATTTTCCCAACTTTCTCTTTGAAAGGAGTTGAACAGAACTATTTGAGGCATTCCCCACATCTGGACCAAATCCTAAAAGACCGGTGACCCATGTTTCCACTCACGATAGTCCATACAGGATCTGCTTAGTCTGTCTGACAGTATATTTTACTCTGAGAGGACATACGAGGCCTGAGGTATCACAAAATGCTGTAAGGCTAGCTCCTAGGCTATCACTACCAACCAGAAGAGGGTATAACCTTGTACCCCCTTGTTTGTTCAGGTACCACAAGACTATGGTGTTGTATGTGACCAATAAAAGAGCAGCTGGAGACCATAAGTGGTGAATATCTCGTAAGGCCTGAAATACTAACAGTTCTTTGATGTTTAATTGCTTTCTAGCATCCAAAGGAATCCATTGACATTCCATTTGAACTCCCCATACCCTGCTCCCTATGCAAAATCTGATGAATCCAGCTGGACTGAATGAACTGGAGTATGAAAGAATGGTAAGGCTTGCATTGAGAGACATTTGATCCCTCCCATCACGGAGTCTCATTTCACAAATTCCAGCACTGGTACCTGGAACTCTAAGGGATGCAGGTGCTGGGTCCAACACTTAAGTACCATTGAATCTTTCCACATGGAGACTGGCAAGTGGCATCAGGATCATTGATGCCATGAGGCTTAGAATTTTGAGAAAATCTCTTGGGGAGGCAAATTCTTGAAGACAGAAACCCCTGAACATGTTCAGAATGGTCAGGACTCTGTCTTCTGGAAAAATAATCAGGCTTGTTTCTGTGTCTATCATACACCCAAGAAAGACAATTCTTAGTGAGGGTGTGAGACTGGACTTGAAGTTAAACTAGTAGGGGGCACCATCACTAAAGTCATGGTGAAACAGTGGTCCAGAAGAAAGATAGGACTGTCTGCAAGGTGAGCATTTTGAATCTTGGCACTTTCAGAAAGGGATTTAGGTAAGACAAATCTAATATTGGTCTCCATGATAGCTCCTTTTAAGGTACAAAAAAGATTTCGGAGTACAATCTTTTTTCCTTTCTGATGTACAAGAACTGGTTCTATAACCCCTGCATACAACTTGTTAAGGAGTACTGGAGAGAACAGGTATGTCTAGTCTGGCTTATGCAGGAGGATTCCTCCAAAGGGAGGTGGATTTTCTGTCCACATCTTCTCTGAAATATTTTCAGCACCCATTTGTCTGAGATTTGTGGCCAGGCTGCAGGGTTGAGTGAAAGCCAGGGAAGGAGGGACATGGTGAAAGGATATGATGCCCCAAGTTTCAGCATAGTCATTCTTTAACAGTAGAATGATCTTTTTTGGGAAAGGAACCCTTTTAGTTGACTCTGAATCATTATCCTCCTGTCATTTCCTCTTAGTACCCCGACTCCTGTCAGGGTGGGATTATTGCTTGTTCTGCCCTTTGAAGTTGAACAACTTATTGGGGAGTATCTGGGAATAAGAAACATTCTAGATAACCCATGCATCACTTTACCTCTCATTGTTTGAGACTCTGGGTGCCAGCAGGACCAAACAAAAATGAAGAACTTAAAGGAGTGCACAAAATCCATTGCTTAAATTCTCGTTAAGAAGCCAAGCATACTTTCTCAACACAACAGAAGCTGCTGCATTTCTAGAAATTGCTCACATCTTCCAATACATTCCTCGAAGCATGTTTTGAAACCTGAATCTCATTAAAAACAATCTCATTCACAGAACACTTCTGTTCAGCAGGTAAAGATGCAGTAAAGTCATCTAAACTAAAGGCATATTGCAAAATAAATGACCACATAAAGCCCTGATAATTTAAAATACTAGACTAAATTAACAGATTGTGCCTACTTTTCTCCCTGAGATTCTAATCTTCTGCCAATTTTGTCTGGGGGTATAAGATTAGAAGCCAAGAGCCTCTTGTTATAGTTGGCAGCTGAACAAATTTCCTCTGGGACAGCTGACAAAGGAGCAAAACCATCTGCAAGATCAGAGTACACCTTGTACTTCCTCACAGCCTTTTTAGGAAGTGGTTCACTAGCTAAAGGGTTTTATAAGCAGTTTTAAAGACATCTTTGAAGGCCAGTATCAGAGGAGTGACAGCCATAAAATTTCAAATCTCATTCTCAATAAGATCATAACCTCTGCCAATCTCGGGCATAGCTCCAGATTGCTTCCAGTCAAATACATTACGAAACCTAGCTAACATATGTGGATAGGTGAGCACATGATAACCTTTTGGAGAATAAGATTGGACGGATACAGTGCTCATTATTGTCTGCATCAGAGCCCCCATCAAAATCTGTGGCCATAGACAGATCGAGAGAAGTTAGCCTCATTGCCATTATGAATAGAAGCACAGTGTCCAAGATTAGTTGACTACAAAACACTCTTAGCTTAGGAAACCACATCAGCCTTATACGTGGTAATAACCTAATTACCTGCAATGTGGTGATGTTTGTTTCTTTTTACTGTTAACTAAACTAGTGAAACAATATGTGGGGACAGAGTATTGTGTCTGGCAAGGGGTCTCTTACACTGGGCCTACCTGTACCTAAAGAGTTTGGTTCTCCGATACCTGAACCAGGTGCTGGAACAGTCCTGTAGAATGTGTTTGACCTCTGTACCATATAGGGCTGCGAGCTCACACCAGAGGATGATGGGGAAAAACATAAGTTGTCTGCAGGCTGACTTAGAGCAACAGATTCACAAACTGTAGGCTGAGGCATGTTTTTGATGATTTTTTTTCTTTTTAGGTGCAATTAGATTTGATGGGAGGGCAGCCATACTAGTGTCCATCAAGTAAAGACGACGACAAACACCAGACAGAATAATATACTGCTAAGGGCAGCAATAGGAAAAAAAATAAACTAAGTTCCTACACAGCAAATAGGGCCAAACTTCATAAAAAAATATCAAAAAAACATTTAAAAGGTACCAAGCATTGTTCTACAACCAGCACAATGAAGTAAACAGCACACACAGTCACATTACCAAATAAAATTTACTTGTCCAAATAGTGCCAAAAATCAAATATATGCCCTTAAATCAAATAGAAATCATTTAAAATAGCATAAATAAGTATTTACTAACAGATTCCCCACATCAAAAATGAAAAAAATCTCCACAGAAAATGCATACAAACTAATTTGCAGTAAAATCACAATTACGGATAAAAATAGCTAAAGCAGTATGAAATCAGTAGTAAATACCATATAATTAAGAAAAAAAATGAAAAAATGCAATATTTTTTCTGTCAGAACTTCAAAATGAAGCAGATAAACAGAAACAGGCACAATTAAATTGTGGCTCCACATGCCTAAGACAGTTCCTAGTTTTCAGTTGACACCACAAAACTTCAGTTTCCCAGAACAACTCATAAAACACTTTAGAAAAGCCCCCCAACTATTTAAAAGCAGTATTAAGCATGTAAACAACATTATAGTAAGTTAGAATTTAGAGGAACTGACATCAGTAGAAAATAGCCAAGTATGCTAAAATGAAAAAAAAAAACACAAATTTTTTTAAATAAAAGAGACGTAAACTCATCCAAATAAAACAGAAGTAAACTCATCCATAGTCCCCACTTTCTCCATTTTTGCACATCAAAAGTACACAGTAATAATAATAATTATAATAACAACAATGAGAAAGGGAAGTTCCCAAATGGATCTTGTCCGAGTCTGGAAGGTGTATTCCACCATCGCAGGCTGCCGAGCAGATTTAACTGTGTGATTCCTACAGCTGGCACTAAAAGATTGAACCGACTTTCTGTGACAGGTGTAAGGTTTTCCCTGATTGGAGGGGGGGGGGGGGTTCTTATCTGATCCACTGTCAAAGGGAATCAGAGAAGAAAATTCTGAGCTCTGGAAAGCTGCCAGAATGGGTTTGTGCAGGCACAGAACCCATTTGCCACTACGGCAATGTGAACAATGAACATAAAATACTAGGCACACAACAGAAAGAATAAAGGAAAACATGTTGCAAGAAAGTGACAACTGGGGCTTCAAGGGGACTCAGTCCACTGAAAGGATTTTTCTGAAAAACACTTGCAGCGAACCTGACTTTGCCTTTTGCCCCCCACTGTTATGTGACCATGGAGTTTATATATGGGGGGAGAGCAACAAGGAGTAGAAGGCAGAGACTGCAGGTTAACATCTTGATCTAGTAATATTTAGAAACATGCCCTGCATGGATAACTCTAGAAAGAATCTTTTTTGGGAGAACAGAAGCAGTCTGAAATAAAATACTTTCCATTTTTCTCACCAAAAACTCTTTGTATAGTCTCAAAATGTAAAAGCAGTGAAAGTATGGGCTGTGAAAGCTGTGTGCCATATGGTATGCTGGCAGGCATTCCAACGAAGGACATTAAAGTCCCAAATCCTGCCTTGTAGCAAGAGGATCCAACTTCCCTTACCCATTTATAAGAGTTTTGACTAAACCCATTTTCCTTGAAATTGTACACCCTACTTCTGAGCAAGTAAGGTGTGGGGGGGGGGGAGTACAGAGGATTTGGGAATACAACTACTGCCCATTTCCATCATTTGAGGGGGTAGGCTTACCTTCTCTCCCACTACCATTGTACCTATATCTACCATCTCCTCAGGTTTTTTTATTCATGAAGGCTCTTTTGCTTAAAACGGTTGCTTCTGTCCATTTACTTTAGTAGGGTTTTTTTTGTTAAAGGGGTAAATATTTTTATTT
>NC_056751.1:268259550-268282050 GCF_019279795.1 Protopterus annectens
GACACCAGACTGTTGTATGTTCTCAGATGGTTACAGGAAGGGGGATGGGAATCTTGTCTTTGTTGGGAGACCTAAAGAATACACTTGTGTGACTATCAAAACTTCTGTTTCTTCAAATTGAAGTTTGCACTAATCATTCTGAGGATTTATTTCCTCTGTGCTTCGTTTGTCAGTTATACCTTGCTGGAATGTCAAGCTTATAATTGCTAAAATCCAAAGAGCTTGAAGACACAGTCACGAAGCAAAAGACTCAAATGTCTTGTAGCTCACAAAGCTGCCGCTCTTGCTCAAACTAAAAACAAGTTTGGGTAAGTGTGACACCCATGCAAAGTGAGTGAGAGGGAGCGTGAAGCTGCAGAGCTGTACCCAAACACATTATAGTAAGTAACTTATTGTTTCAATATTTTAAGAGAAAAATGATAAGCCCAGACATTCCAGAGGATGTAAAAGTGTTGTTGTTCTCTATCTGTTGCTACGGCAAAAATTTGACGACCAGTTAAAGCAGAGTCCGGGTAAAGCGAAACCTAATAAGAGGGAGAATACTGTACTGAATTCACATCTTCCATACCACATATTTTCATAAATTTCTTCAGAATTCTTCCCTTTTGTTTATTCTCATCTTCATTTGAATCTATGTCACATTTCTCAAGACTTTTTACTTGATTGAAAGCCCTCAGAAAAAAATATCCCCTATTAACTTAGAATAGATGCACAAAACTATGCACATTTTCAACAAATAAAATATAATACTTCACACAGGAAAAACTTCCCCAAATCAACAGCTGAACACGGGCATAACCTAATCTAAAATTAAGGCTACCCATGCTAAACAGCATGTTACAGCCTGTGTTCCCACTTAACTTCTGTCTGTTTTTTTCTTATCTTTATTCCCATCACAGATATGAAAAACAGCTTGTATGCTTTCAAAAAACATTAACGTTTACCCCTAAAAACAGGTACATTAGCTACCTTTAAATAAAACTAAATTATGCACTATTCTATTAAATGCATTAAACCATTAAGGCTGCTAGGGAAGCTATCATCTCTTATTTGCTTCCTACAATTTCAAAAAAAGTAGTTATGTACTCACCATAACGTTCCATCCGAGTAGTTGTACTTCATTTGTCTTCAATTTGTGGGTTATGGATCTGGTACGGATCTGAGGTGGCAAGTTCACAAGCATCTGCTCCGAGCTCCAAGCTCCTCTCCTACCCATAATACACCACTACCACCTTCCTTCCCTCAGATAGAGTTTTCTGTCCCTAAGAAATAAGAACCCAATCCAACAAATATCAAAATTCAACTTCACAACTAAGCCCCAAAGAGGGTACACTCTAGTACCTACAAAGCCAACAGGTTCGGGGGAAGGGGGGGGGGTGGTTGAAGACAAATGAAGTACAACTACTCAGAAGGAACGTTATGGTGAGTACATAACATCTTTATCTGAAGTAGTTGACTTCATTTGGTCTTCAACCTGTGGGACAGAGTTCTCAGCTACTTATACCCAAGGGTGGCCCACATGGAAGGATATTCCGAAGCGTCGCGGAGCCAAAGGATGACCAGCCTCTAGATACCAAGTCCAATTTATAGTGAGAAATAAAAGGTATGAGATGAGGACCATGTAGCCACAGAACAGATATCATCCAAGGATACCCTGGACCAGAAGGCTGCAAACGTAGCCATGGACCTTGTAGAATGAGCTCTAACCTGCCCTGGAAGGGACAAGCCTCTGTCTTTGTACACATGAGAAATACAGAGAGAAATCTATTTGGCAACAGTCACCTTGGAAATGGGTTTACGCAAAAACTGTTTAGAAAAAGACACTAATAACAGGTCAGAATTTCGGAGGGACTTACTTCTGTACAAGTAAAAAAGTAGTTGTCTATGAACATCCAGTAAATGCAACTTGTATTCACCTTTATTCTTGAAATTTGGAAAGAAAACAGGAAAATTGATAGTCTGATTTATGTTCGCTTCAGAAGCCACTTTGGTAAGAGAAAGGATGGATTAGTATGAAGAGAGACCCTGTCCTTATGAAAAAGGATGTACGGAATTGACAGACAATGCCTGGAGTTCGGAAACTCTTCTAGCCAAAGTGATAGCGACCAGAAAGGCGGTCTTCCAAGACAGAAATTTTAAGTCTACAGTTGCCGCCAGTTCAAAAGGAGGAGCAACTAGGGCTTGTAGCATCAGTAAGGTCCCAAGGAGGAATGGGGTCCTTAACTGGGGGACACAAGAGAAAGGTAACTTTGATAAAGGCTTTGCACAATCTAGAAGACGCCAAAGAAGATATGTTCCTGGTGGAGGCTTTAAGAGCTGCTACCAGGATAGACTTAACATAAGACAAACCAAGAGTCCTGGCAATTAGCGAAACTGGAGCAGCCAAGCAGTGAGCTTCAGACTGACCAGGGTGAAGACCCTCCAATGGGTGAGATATGAGATCCGGATTGGGATCCAAGGAGGAGCTAGAAGACGAGACCAGAGGAAACGTAACCACACTTGAAGATGCCAAAAGGGGGCAATGAGGATGACTTTGCTCCCCATTCGATGAGCTTTCTGTAAAAATCTCGGAATAAGAGGTAATGGAGGGTAAGCATACAGAAGACCAGGAGGCCAAGCATGGACTTAGAGCATCTCTGGGGAATTCCCCCGGCGGGGGGGTTCAGAGTGAAAAACTCACTGCACTTCGCGTTGGAAGGAGATGTGAAGAGATTGCAGCAAGGCTGACCCCAATCTAGAAAGATCCGTTCCGCTACTGAAGGATTCAGAGATCACTCGTAAGGCCTCAGGATAGAACGACTGAGCCTGTCCGCCAGAACATGGAACATGTGTTGCTACTAGAAAGCAAACGGTGGAAATCGCCCATTCCCAAACCCTCATGGCTTTACAACAAAGGGGTTAGGATCTGGTCCCTCCCTGCTTGTTGATGTACCAGACCACTGACATGTTGTCCGATTGGATTGCAATCATTCCCGGAGGAAGAGAGGCATGAAGGGCCTGTAACTCTGAAAGGACCGCTCTCATCTCTAGAATACTGATATGCAAGCTGGTCTCGGTCGGGTACCATGTGCCTTAGACTGTCCGTCCCGAGCAATGCCCCCCCCCCCACCATAGCTGGGATGCATCCATGGTAACTGTGGCTTGGGTCGGGGCTGCGAGAAACGGGCGTCCTTCGAGAATATCCGCAGAGTGCATCCACCACAAAAAGGACACTCTGCAGGCTCTGCTTAACTGTATCAGGTGACTGATTGGAAGATCCAACAACGACCATGGTTATGCCAGAGTCCACTGTAGAGCACGCATGTGCAAACGAGCGCATGGGAGATGTGTAATCATGGCTGCCATAGAACTGAGGGCTCACAACACTGCCTCCGCTGGCGGCCCGGGCAAGTGAGCAATGGTTGAGACATGCAACCTTAGATTCTGGATTCTGTATGGGGTTAGGAAGACTTTTGTCTGCAAGGTGTCTATCTGTACTCCGATAAACTCTATGACTTGGACAGGTTGTAAGCAAGATTTGGCAACTTTGAAAGGAATGCCTAGATGATCCGCTAGATTTAGAAAATAGTCCCTGGCTTGGCAAAGTAGATGCTTGGTGGAAGCAGCAGAGAGCCAGTTGTCCAGGTAAGGGAAAACCCGAATCCCCTGGAGCCTCAAGGTGAGCCGCTACTACTGCCATAACCTTGATGAACACCCTCGGGGCTGTGGTGAGGCCAAAGGGTAGAGCTAGAAACTGATAAAGATGGACTCCCAGCCAGAAGCAAAGGAACCTCCTGGAGCTCCTGTATATCGTTATGTGGAAGTCAGCATCCTGGAGGTCTAACGAGCACATCCAGTCCATCCCTTGCAGGTAAGGCAGGATGGACTGTAACGTGACCATCCGGAATTTTTCTTTGGCAACGGACAGATTCTGGGTTGACAGGTCCAGAATGGGCCTGAGGTCCCCCGTCTTTTTGGCAACAAAAAGAACCTGGAATAGATGCCGAATCTGAACTGGTCTCGGGGGATGGATTCGAAGGCTCATTTCTTTAGCAGCTTAATAACCTCTAGTGCCGCTGCCTTCCTATGCATGGGTGGTACGTCCAGGAGGTGTCTGGGTGGTACTGGGGGAACTACAAAGGGGATTGTACAGCCTCTGGATATGATTCGTAGCACCCAAAGGTCTGATGACACAGACTCCCATGCCATCATGTGCAATGACAGGCGACCCCCCCCAACTGCCTCTAGAGCAGAGCAGCCAGGCAACCCCTCAGGGTTGCTGCACGGGTCTGTCCGAGAATGGTTGTCAAGACCCAAATTTCCTCGGACCCCCCTCTGCCCCTAGGGAGGCATTTGTCTTGAGCCCCTCTGCCTCTAGGGGAAGACGAATCCTGAGCAATCCTGGAATACTGAGACTTCTGGAACCACATCTTCTTTTGCTCTCGCTGACTCCAGGCAAAGGATCTTTGAGGGCTAGAGAAGCGGATCCAGACAGCAGAGAGTGTCTACCAGTCTTTCTTGCTCTGGATCAATGTGGCACGGATGGTCTTACCAAACAGGGAAGAACTGCCGTAAGGGGCATTTGCAAATGACACCTTGAAGGACTCTGAGAACTGACAATCTAAGCCAGGCATGGTGCCTCATGGCAACGCCGTACCCAGCAGCCCTAGCCACTCCCTCGGTAGCATGAGAGAGAAGGCGCATGGACGTATTCGATACAGGTGTAAGGGTGGCCATTCTCATGGAAAAGGTGTTCTTGTCCTGTGAAGTGGACCCAGGTGGCGACTCAGCGAGTTCCTTGACAAGGTCGCGCTGCAGTTGGATAACATGAGCAAAGTAGTTCAGTGCCCGTATAGAGAAGGTTGCTGATGCATACATATGCTTCCCTAAACGGTCCATCAACCTGGACTCTCGGTCAGGGGGATGGACCGAGGAACATTCTTGAGCCAGTTCCTTCTTGGTGGCCTCTGCTACCACTACCGCGTCTACAGGGGAACCGTTGTTCCATGCAGGTCTGTCAGAAGGAAGGCTTAAGATTTTGTCTGGATGTTTTGGGATAGGCTCCACGGTGTCTGGTTCCTTCCAAGCCCAGGAAGTGATTAAGTCCACTAGGGGTCCATAGGACGGGACACCCAGGAAATAGATGGGCCCGCGCCGAAGGCCTCCAGGAATACAAACTCATCCAAGGAAGGTTTTGGGGCAGACCAACCTCCACGCTGGTGCAATAGTTCCATTATGTATCCGAAGGAGACAGCCTCAGAAGGTGATCTGGGAGAACCTTTCCCTTCCTCTAAATTGGTGTCCTCTGTGAGGGACTCCGGGGAGGAGTCCAAGTGCCTCCTCTTGCACGTATGCTTGCAGGGAATCTCTCCAGTGGGACTCTCCAAAGAGGGCTCGCAAGCAGCCTGATGTTCCTCAAGGGAACTGATCTGGGGCACTTTGGACACGGGCTGTCCCGGAGATAAGATGATGGGAGTCGCACCAGAACCAGGGGGAGATTGGGCGGAATCCGAAGAAATTGTCAGGGGTCTTGATCCAACGGAGAAAACCCTTTTCACTACATCGAAGGCCGAGGGAGAGCAGACTGCCAGGGACTCCAGCATAGCGGTCACTCTCCCTGAGTCCGACAAGTGGATTGGAGCCAGTCCAGAAGGAGGTGGAATGCAGAGGGGATGGCCCGGATCCGACAAAGTCGGAGCCGACAGAAAAACCTCCACCCCCTCGGATCTGAACTAGTCGGATCAGATGAGTTCAAAGCAACCGCCAGTGTCGAGGTAGAAAGTACCATTGGTGCAGATGCCCCGACTCCGAAAATCCTCGGATCCATGTACTCCAAAGCAGATGGTTGGATCGGAGAAGGAGAAATTGGTGAAAAGAAGGGAAACAGGCTACCCCCTCCGGTGGGAGAAAGAGCTGGGAGGACTCGCATCTGGATCTGTGTCCGAATAAACCGCCTCATCATCTTATCCATGTCTAACTCAGAGAGGCTACGGGTGGAGTGCGACGAGGCCACGGACTCTGACCTAGCCGGTCAGTGTGCCGACGCCCTGGAGGAAGACCTCAGCTCCAGAGACAAATGTTGAGATTGGAGCAGAGGGGAGACAGGTCTAGAAGCAACATGAACCTTAGGAGGAGACCCCACTGGGGTGGAACGATCCGGGGACCTCTTCCTGTGTTTCTTGGCCTTGTCATCTCTGTTATGCTTTTTTGAATGACTGGAATCCCCTTCCCCAGGCCTAGAAGAGGGAGGTTGAGTCCCGGCCTGAGAGGGAGAGACAGAGCTAGAAGTAGTAAGGGGAACCAAAGGAGCGGTCACAGCCGTGACCGCTGGAGAAGTGGCCACCTCAGTGGCAGGGAGGAGGACCTTTAAAACAAGTTTAGCCCTGCGGTCATTCAGGGCTTGCGGGTTAAAACCCGTGCAAACACTGCAATCCACAGAAAGGTGGGACACACCCAGACAGACAACGCACAGAGTGTGGCCATCGGCAGGCAACAACTTGTGGCCACAGTGTGCATTTCCTGAAAACCTGCTTAGGCTGATAGCCATAACACAGTCTAATACTACCTTATAGACTACACATACAGGGAAGGGGAGGAATCACTGACTTTTTTTTAAACTCTTCAAAACACGACGCACAGCGAAAGGGGTTGGAGAGAGGAACTACTCTGACTCAACTAACACTAAAACTGTAAATCCTATCACCAGAAAAAAAAAACTCTAAGTACTTACGATACCCAGAGCTCAGAGATCACAATGCTGATCGCAAACGAGATCTGAGGGAAGAAAGGTGGTAGTGGTGTATTATGGGTAGGGGGAGGAGCTTGGAGCAGATGCTCGTGAACTTGCCGGCTCGGATCCGTACCGGATCCATAACCCACAGGTTGAAGACCAAATGAAGTCAACTACTTCAGATCTATTTTTCACTGAACTACTTGTCATCATACCTTTACATTTTGCATTTACCTCTGCAAAGAATGCCCCAAACTCTCCAGATTAATTGTTTGCACCTCTCGACAGCTTGTCTCTGTATAAAACTAGTCAGCAATTGGAAAAAACAGCAAACTTGTAAATGCACAAAGGAATCCTTGTAAATTTCACTCAGAACAGAATGCAAAGAATTCCTGTGGTTAACTGCCTTCAGGTACAGACATCTTGACTCTCACTGTGAACACTTGCAAAACAAGCCAATATTTTTCCAGATACAAGAAGCTTAGCATTTTTATGGATTTCATTTGTCTTATTTTTTCAAGCCTATTTGTTAAAAAAAAATGTTAATAGCTTAAGTCAAGGACATCAGTCTAGACATCCACTCTTGTAAAAACAAGGGGAATTATCATCTTAGGTCTACATGTAAGATAACAATTACATTTGCACCACATCCCTACCCAAGCAGCCCAGAATTACAGCATTATATTAACTTACACTTGCTTCTGTTCAGCCTTTCTTCTTGTTGTACTATAAAACCTACATTTCCTAAGGACTAAAGAAGGTACTTGTTTGCTTTAATATCCAACACATACAACAGTCACTGAAAAGACCCCCCTGTTTAAAATATCCCCTGACTGCACACTATACAAAACTGATTTATAATATAACATGCAGTTTATATCAAAATGTTTTACACAAATACTCCTAAGAACAAAAATGGTTTTACTTTTTGACCTTTTAGAGTCCAGTCCACCCACAAGTTTAAAGTCAACAAAAACTCAGTCTTTCCTCTGACACTTATTTGCAAAGCAGTATTTCACAAACGTAACTGATGCTTTATAATCTCACATTAATTCATTTATGTCAGTGTTGTTGGTCTTTTTCCTGATCATATTCATTTCCCAACCCTAGCCTCTGGTTCAAATCTAAGATACTCCTGATTCTTCAATCAATTCCTATGCATTTCTTTGTCTCAAGCATTTCCTTTGGAGCACTGGAAACAGTTTTATTGGCAAAGTATCTTCATGAGCTTTATTGTCAAAAGCATAAGAAGCAGAGTACCCTTCCGGTTGCTTGCCTACTTTTTGTTGAATAAACTATTTCTTCCATAGCTTGTTCTCCATCAAAATGTCTTTTGATCCTCCAACAAAAAAATACTCTGACGAAATCGGCTTCTTGACATTCCCTGATTACTGGGATAAATTTGCTTATCTTCTGCCTGGTGTACATTGAAAGTACAGTTGTGTAAGTAAATGTACCATAAAACAACAGACGTACAAGTGATCACTGCTGCAGTAGCCTTAACTATATGGGTTATATTGTGCATAGGATATAACAGCCAACCAGCTTCTAAAGCTTCAGGGCACATTTCAGACACCCAAACCATTAGTCAGTTCAAGTTGAGCTAAAAAGACAAAAGTTTGAGTACAAAGCCCTTCATAGCTGTCATCCTAACAGAAAGAGGGAAGCTGAGCCCTCAAAGGACAATGCTAGGGACAAAAATAAAATAAATGTTCATACCAGGCATAAACACCAGGAAACAAGGCAGATGGAGAGAGGAAGAGAGGCTAGTATAACCGTGATCATTTGAATATCTAACTCTTATGGTAAGTTTGCTTGCATTACTGTAGTATGTTAGTCATACTGATCACTGCTACAGTACCTTTAGCTATATGTGTAGATTACCTAGCTTACTACATTTGGGATTTAGAAGCAGGATGTAGAATCATCTGGAGAATGGTCCTAGCAAAACCTGATCTAAACCTACAGAAAGAATAAAGCTTGTAATGCTTTGTTAAAATATGCACAGAAGAATAAATTACTGCTTTGAGAATGCTTCTAGAATCCAAACCCTTCCAAAAAGCCACATATGAAGTCAAGGCTATAATAGAGTGGGCCTTGAGCATTCCTGTTTTGTTGTGGTGAGTATAACAGATAATGGTCTGAGACAACCATTTTGAAACTGTCACTTTACCTTCACAAGAGAACAAAGGTTGATCCAAAGTTTTTAAAGATTTAGTTCTGTCAAGATAGCACCCAATTTGTTTGTGGACATCCTAGATTTGATGTACCCTCCTTCCCTCATTTTTAGGTTCAGGAAAGAAAACAGGGAGAGAGACAGTCTGGCTTAATTAAAATTGGATACCACTTTAGGTTTTAAGCAAAGATTAGTTGTCACAAATTTCATCTCAATGGAAAATGAGACGGGACTGACTCACCATAAGAGCTTGCAACTCAAGTACCCTTTTTGCAGAGTTCAGAGCAATCGGTAAAATTGTTTTCCATGTTAAGAACTGCACATCAGTCAGGTTAGGTGGTTCAAATGGCACAAATGTTAGTTTCTGTAACACATAATTAAGATCCCAAGGAGGAGACAATGGTTTTCTTGGAGGCCTCTTATGCAACACCCCATTCAAAAACATTTTAGGATCATAGGAGATTACTAGGCTATCAACCTGGAGGTCATTTTAAGTCTAGCCGTTTCATCCCAATGAAATAGCATAGAAGTGCTAGTCAGTACCAAAGAGTGCATTTAGTGATGACTATCCATGTCCAGGAGGGTTGTAGGCTCTGTTCCTGGTAAAAATTTATGGTGCCCCAGTCACTAGTCCAGGTTCCTCTTGAACAGCGTCTTAAGAGGTGCTCGGTTTCACATGAATTGGTAGCCTGTTCTAAAGATGCGGCAGTCGTTGAGAAATAAACAGGATATTAGGTATGGGTCTTGGATTCCTCTGTAGGTCAGGCATTAGGTATGGTTCTTGGATTGCTCTGTAGGTCAGGCACAAGTCTCCCCTAAGAAGTCTATACTATACAGAGTATAGTGACAGTGACTTCAGATGGCCTGTGTAGGGCGCATGCTGGAGCCCCTTGATGTTCTTTGTCAGAAACCTCAGAGGTCTCTCTAATTGCTGCAGGTGGTTAGTACGGTACATGCCAAACGGGGAGTTATACTAAATTATGAAACGAATAAGTGCCAAATATAGGGGGGTTTTAACTTCTTTTGCTCTCAAGGCGATGCCTTTATTAATCAAGTGTGCTATGTAGAAAGCTTTCCTTACTACAGAAGACAGATGGTGGTCAAAGTTAAGGTCACAGTCAAGTTGTGAGCCTAGGTCCCTTACCACTTCGTGGGTACTGTTGATTTCATAGTGTGAGAGGACATTGTGCAGAAGGGACTGATTATGCATTTCTTTGCATTAAGTTTGAAACAGTGACTAATACACCAGTCACTGGTCTGCATGAGACCCTCCTGGAGTATACCGACATAATTTGGGGATTCAATGATTGCACCTAGTTTGCAGTCATCTGCAAACCTGGTCAGCCACAACCCCTTAATTTTGACTTGAACTTCTGAGAAGTATATACCAAAAAGTAGTGGGCCCAGCACTGACCCCCAGGTTTGCTGGTTGATGTGGACTCACCCACTTTGATCGTGTGTGACCCAGCTGGCAACCCATCTTACAATGAAGGGGTTTACATTGAGTTTGCTAAGTTTATCAGTAATGCCAGAATGTGGGATTGTGTCAAAAGCCTTTGCCAGGTCTAGGTATGCCGTGTACACAGATTTAACTGGCAGATCTGCCCTTCACAAAGCCGAATTGGGTAGTGTCGCTCTCCTACTTTGGACACAATAGAACTTTACTGTCATCTCTGCACCACATGGCTCCGAATATCATTCTCTGGAATCCTAGTTCCGACACCATGTCGCTCTCCTACTTTTGTCTTCGTGGGTTCTGTTCAAGCAGCTTTATTATATACAAACATCATGTTAGAAGTTTATTGACTAACTTAAGTAACTTCTATACAAACTAACTACAGCAATCATACATGCTCACTCTCTGGTTGCACTCTCAAAATGGCACTAGGAATACCATGTGCCCCGTATTTATATATGCACACACAGCCCTTAATATGCTTCTTAAAGCTACAGCATAAACACTCTGATTTACATCCTCCCTCTTTGAGAAATAGATCATGCAATGTCCTGAATCTATTTGGCATGCAGATATTACAAGTAGTTCTTTATCATGCAATTATACAAGACTAAGTACATATATACAGTTATGTCCATGGTGCTGTGCGTTTCACACTGGGCATGGATATGCGATCATATTATGTGACATAAAACTAGAATTTAGGTTTAGCAACTGGATCTCTCTCTATAGAATGTTCAACCTTGGAAGTATTTGGAACATCCTCAGTAATGGAAGCAGAGGTTGAAAAACACTCTGGGATAGGAACAACATCTAGCTTGCTCTGAGATCTAGAGTCTCTAACACAGGAACAATGCTGTGATAAGGATTCTGGTAGAGGAAGAAGATGCTGCAATTTCTCCTGTACTCCACACCCTCAGATTCTACAAGGTAGGATCTTGGCTTGGCACATATGCTGTAACGTGACCAATCCGGTCAAAACCTTTCGCCGTTTGTATCCTCACGGTCTCTCATTCCCTCAACGGATGAAGAAATCTGCTCGATTTATCATAACTAGACTTCCGGATAGAACGCTTCTTGAATAATTGAGCCTTGATGGTTTTGTTATTAGCTTTAGGCCTCAATAAACTGGAACTAACAGATAGCATTGTTCTGGTTTGCCTGGATAGAAGTCTTTGAGCAGGTCAGCCAAGTATACTGTCAAGGGGTATGTTTCTGAGATTAAGTAAATATAAAAAGACACAGGTATTGTCACGCTTTGACCTTTCAAGTAATTGCTTTGCACTCATAAGTGCATGTTCAGCTAGCCCATTTAACTATGGATATTCAGGACTGCTAGTAACAAATACAAAGTCTCATTCTCTTGCAAATTACTGCAACAGCTGACTAGTAAATGGAGTACCATTGTCAGAAATAAATGTGTGGAATACCATGGGCTGAGAAATTACATTTCAACTTAGAAATAAAAGTAGTGGATGTTAAGTAGCAAGTCAATCTCAAACCAATACGAATAAGAGTCTACCAATACTAAGTAGTGTTGATTGTCCCACTCGGAGATATCAGTGGATACTGTTTACCAAGGTAATTCAGGAACTTGACTTGGCTGAAGTGATTCTCTTTGCAAATGCGGTCTACTACTATTGCATACTGAACAAGAAGAAAGTACTTTATCAATGTCTTTCAGTAATGAAGGCCAAAAATACTACTTGTCTTGCTCTTCTCTTAGTAGATGCGGAACCTGGATGACCACGATGCAAAATCTGGATAGATTCTTGTAAGAAAGCATGAACAACAATTTTAGGACCTTTGAAAATAATGCCATCTTCCATCAACATTTCATCGCTGTAAGGAAATTATGTTTGCATTTCAGGTGGTACACTAGATTGCGTTGATGGCCATTCAACACTAATGCAGTGATTGAGTTTTTGCAAAATTGGATCAGTCTTTGAGTGATCTCTCAGCTCATCAAGCCTAGTGACAGAGAAATTGCACACTGCCGTCATGTCAAAGTCAGTTCTCTGCGCCAAGCTGTTCAGTCATATTTCTGGGTAATCTGGGTAAGTATGAGTCAGATTAAGTAGTTTGCTTTTCATATAGACCATTATGAAGATTTACTTTTGCAATGTGAGCATTACTCTTTGTAATCTTGCTGGAGCTAAATGCATAGGCTTCTTTAGAATAGTAACTACAGGTTGACTGTCTGTTTATCTGAATAGCTCAACCATAAATATAATCATGAAACTCTTTACATGCAAAAACCATTGTCAAAAGTTCCTTAGCAATTTGAGCACAATGCATTTCAGTTTGGGTAAGTGTTCTAGATGCATAGGCTACTGGTCTGCCCTCTTGAAGAACAACATTGCCAAGACCAAATTTTGAAGCATCACAGGAAAGAGTGACTGGTTTATTCACATCATAGTATCTTAATGTAGGTGGGGTGGCAATTTTCTGCTTAAGGTCTTCAAACACCTTCTGGTGTTGTTCTAACCATGACCACGTAACATTTTTGCACGTCAGCTCTCTCAAAGGTGCTGTCAACTCACTGAAGTCTAGTATAAACTTGCCTAAATAGTTGACCATGCCGAGGAAATGCTGTAAAGCTTGATTACCTGGTGCTTACATCTCAAGAATAGCAGCTTTCTTGGTAGGGTCTGGTCTCAAGCCAGTATTGGTAAAAAATGACCTACATATGTAACTTCTGATAGTCTGAAGTTACACTTCAAAGGACTGAACTTCAAATTTACTTCATGTGCTCTTGCTCTCTCTCTAGAACTCTCTTTAGGTGTCTGTCCTGCTCTGCTTCACCATTACCTCCAACCAATAAATCATCTAACATTCTGGCACAAAGATAACCCAAAAAACATTGGCTCCATTGCATGATGGAAGTCTTCACTTGCAGAATTTATTCCAAATGGCATCCTTAGGAATCTGTATCTGCCAAACGAGGTACCAACCAAAAGTGGTTAGTAATAAGGACTTGCTATCAAGCATTACTTGCCAAAATGAACTTTTTGCATCCAAGACAGAAAGTACAGTTTTGTACCTACCATAAATGTAGATGTCCGATAGATATGCAACTGCAGTCCTGACATATGGGTTGTCCTGCCTCAGGCAGCCCCTCGGTCGGCCGGATTCCAAAGTCTGGGTCCGGCGTCGGCTGTTGTCGCTTCTTCCCCGACGTCAGAGCGGCTGGGGTATAAAATCATCAGCCGACGCCATCTTCTTCAGTGTTTCTTGCCCCAGATGCCAGGTGCCCTCCAAGGAAGGCTAAATTTAGAGAATGCATAAAATTCCAGACATGCATAATAGTAATAAACAGATGCACCATAAAAGATATCCCCAGCTAAGTTGGAAAAGGGGTAGTGGACCCAAAAAGGTAAATTACTGAGGGGTAGGAGGGAGGGTAAACCTGACTGCAGTTGCATATCTATCGGACATCTACATTTATGGTAGGTACAAAACTGTACTATGTCCTTCAAGAATGCAACTGCAGTCCTGACATATGGGTTGAATACCATAGCCAAGCTGGGGGTGGTAGGATCTAAGAAAAAGATGGTGTAGCTAAAATACCCTGCAGGACTGCCGAAGCAAAGCCTGCTCGGGATCTGGAGTATAAAGGCAGGTTGTAGTGTTTGGAAAATGTATGCACAGAGCTCCATGTAGCAGCTTCTAGAATGTCCTTTGTAGCCACCCCTCTTAGAAAGGCTGTGGAGGTGGTTATAGCTCTGGTGGAGTGTGGCCTGATATTGGCTGGCACACCTTTTCCATGGAAAGAAAAACAGAATCTGATGCAGTGTCCAATCCATTTTGAAATTGTTTGTTTGGAAATTGCCTTTCCTTGCACTCCAGCAGCGTAAGCTACAAATAGTTGGTCAGACTTTGTTGGCCTTTGTTCTGTCCAAGTAGTAGCGTAATTGTCTGTGTATGTCCAAAGTGTGCAGCAGCTTTTCTCCTTTATTTTGAGGATTGGGAAAGAAAGTAGGCAGGTGAATTGCTTGATTTAGAGACACCCTGGATATCACTTTTGGCATGAATGAAGGATTGGTTCTTAAAGAAACTCTGTCCTGATGAAAAATGAGGAATGGAGGTACTGCCATGAGGGCCTGTATCTCAGAGACTCTTCTTGCTGAGGTAACTGCCAACAGGAAAACTGTTTTCCAGGAGAGAAATTGCATCTCTGAAGATGCTGCTGGCTCAAAAGGAGGAAGAGTTAATTTTTCCAAGACGAAGTTGAGGTCCCATGCAGGCACTGGTGGTTTCCTGGGAGGTTTGATATTCTTTATCCCTCTTAGAAACTGTCTTAGCAAAGGATGTGAAAACACAGGTGGATCACAGTTGTATTTTGCTGAGATTGCTGAAGCGTGTATTTTTATAGAAGAATATGAAAGGCCACTATGAAGCATTTCTGCCAAGTATTCTAGTATCTGTGGCATGTTTATTACTGATATATCCTGACCCTTGTTGGCATTCCAGGTGATGAATCTCTTCCATTTGGCTGAATAAGTTTTTCTGGTGGAAGGTCTGCATGCTTCCAGCAGGATCTCTTGAACTTTTTTGGAGAGAGAGATATGGGTAGAAGTCACGGAACCCTCCAAGCTGTCAGCTGCAATGTTTGCAGGTTGGGATGAACAGTCCTGTAATTGTGCTGAGTTAGAAGCAGAGGCCATTGAGGCAGGGGCCACAGCTTGGTGCGAGATATGCTCCTTAGTAATGGATACCAGTGCTGCCTTGGCCAGTCTGGAGCTATCAAAATACCTTTCGGTTGCTCTGCTTTGATCTTCAGTAACACCTTGGTCATTAATGGTAGAGGTGGGAATGCGTAGATTGTCAGAGAATTCCAGCTGAAGGAGAGAGCATCCATTCCCCAGGCTTGAGGATGGTGTATCCTCGAAAAGAACTTCTTCAGATGATGATTGAGGTGAGAGGCAAAGAGATCTATGTCCGGCCTTCCCCACGCATGAGTTATTTGCGAAAAAATGTCTGGATGCAGCATCCATTCGTGTGGGTCCAAAATGTTTCTGCTTAGACTGTCCGCCAGAACATTGTCCTTGCCTGGAACAAACTGGGATTGCAACTGTAAGTTCAGTTTCAGGGCCTTTTCCCCAAAGAGTCATTGTTAGTCTGCAGAGGGGGTAAGAATGAGTGCCTCCCTGTTTATGTACCACATGACAGTGGTGTTATCTGTCTTTATTAGCAGATGACCTTGCTGAAGAAATTTTCCGAAGGCCTCGATTGCATGAATCACTGCCAACATCTCTTTTTGATTTATGTGCAGATGCATATCCCGGGGAGCCCATTGCCCTTGCATGCATCTGCCTTCCATGTGCGCCCCCCATCCATGATCTGAGGCATCGTAATGGTTTGACTTGCTTGAGGTTTGTTGAAAGACATGCCTTTGTTTAATTGACTTGCTTGTGCCCACCATAAAAATTCCTTTTGAAGACATGGAATGAGTGGTATAATTTCTTCTAAGTTGTGGCTGTGTTGAGACCATAAAGTTTTTAGGTACCATTGTAGTTTTCTCATGTGTAGTCTTGCCAGTGGAATCAGAAGAATGCAAGATGCCATGAAACCCAGGGCCTGCAGGATTTTCCTTGCAGTCATCTGGGTGAGCTTTGCTAGGCTTTTGAAGTAATCTGGTAATTGTTCTTGTTTTTCTTCCGTGAGGAAAGCCATTTGTGAGTTTGTGTCCAGTTTGGCTCCTAGAAAAAATATTTGTTGGGATGGCAGTAGTCTTGATTTTTGAATGTTGACTGTGCATCCCAAAGCCTGTAGTAAGTGTATGACATAGTCCAAGTTTCTTATCAAGGCTTGTTTGCTGTCCGCTTGTATAAGGCAGTCGTCCAGGTAAGGGTAAACTTGTATCCCCTGGAGTCTGCAATGTGCAATTACTGATGCCAGGCATTTCGTGAATACTCTGGGTGCAGTAGATAAGCCAAACGGCAATGCTGAGAATTGATAATGCTCTGACCCTGCAAGAAATCTGAGGTATCTTCTGCAACTGTGTCTGATTGGGACATGCAGGTATGCCTCCTTGAGGTCCAGAGTAACCAGCCAAGACCCCTTGCCCAGCATGGGAAGAAGTTGCTGTAACGTCAGCATTTTGAATTTTGGCACAATGAGAAAGGTGTTTAGAGCGGACAAGTCCAGTATAGGTCTCCATTGCTTTTCTTTTCTTGGAACAAGGAACAGTCTTGAGTAGAATCCTTAGCCTTGTTCCTGAGGAACCTTTTCTATTGCTTTGATTTGTAGCAGCTTTGAAACTTGTATGAGTGCCTCTGCCCTTTGATTGTGTGGCAGGTTTGGCATGCCTTGTCTTGTTGGTAAGGTATGGAAGTGGAACCTGTAACCTTTGTCTATTATGTTCAAAATCCATCCGTCCTTTGTAAAAACATGCCAATTTTTTAAAAATAAGGATAACTTTCCGCCTAAAGGAGCTTCTCTTTGAGCCTTGGTCGGCGGTGTCAAAGTCAAGTCATTGTGATTGTCCCTGTGGAGCAGTGGGAGTCCCTGCGCCACTTCTCTGATTAGTTGGTTGCCATTTGCGGCCCCTGTAGGAGCCTCAGTATTGCCCTCTACCTCGAGCACGCCTGCTTTTACCCCTTTGAAACTTGTCAGTGTCTGGAAAGGACCAATTCTTCGAAGGCCAATTCCTGCTGAACCTTGGTGGCTGAACCTGGAGGAAATCTTTGACTGTTTGTACTGATTTAGCCTTTTCCTCAATTGATTTCAACACACCCTGTGCATTAGCACCAAATAGCTTGTCTTTTTCCAGAGGTGCATCTAGAAGCTTTACTTTAACATGATCTGGCAATGACTGTTCTTTCAACCAAGCATGTCTACGTACGACGGCCCCTGTCATAGCTGCCCTACATGAAGCTTCCAATGCATCATAACCACACTGAAGAAAATGATTGCTAACCTGCTGAGTATTATGAACCAAATCCTGCAAAGCCTTTCTATCTAAAGGCTCAGGAGAGGCTAACTTTTTCTGCAAATCATCCATCAGAAAATCTTGATACTGAAACATATGAAAAAGACAGTTAAGAGCCCTCATGGCAAGGGTGGTAGAGGAATAAACTTTCTTACCCCACCTCTCCAGGGACCTAGATTCCCTGTCTGCGGGCAAAGGATTCTTGGTCGTGGAAGTGACCACTCCTTTGGGCCCCTGAGAAATAGTTTCTAGATCAGAGTGGGCCTTAAAGAGATGCTTATGAGTTTCAGGAACCCTGTAATATCTGTCTAGCTTGACAGGAGCAGGAGGGAGACAATCAGGAGAAGTACTGGAGTCTGAGTACACATCATCCAATACATCTAACACTGGGGGAATAGCTAAAGGCCTGTGCTGGGGTAACTTAAGGAAGGTCCGAAGCCTTTTCCTGGAGTCGGAGAAATCCTGGCCCTGCCACTGAAAATGCTCTCTCATGGAGTGGAGAATTTCCCCGAAAGAAATATCCTCAGCAGGAGAGGCAGAGGGAATGGATTTATCTGTATCAGAATCCTCGTAGGCCGGGAAGGGTTCTTCCTGGGAATCTGAAAGGCCTGACTCACCAGAGGCTTCATCTGAGGAAAGGGTATCGGTCTGCTCAACCCTAGGCCTTTTGTCTGAAGGCGGCTGAGAACCTCTGTCTGGATGAGCCTCAGAGCCCCTGATTAAAGAAATTAGATCTGCAGTTAAAGTCATGATCTGTTTATCCGAAGTGGGAGTCTGTGAAAAAGATTTAGGAGGGTCAGACTTAGCCTGGCTGGCAGCCTTAGCACGTGTGTAGGCCTTGATGGACATAGGCACAGGAGGCCTAGCTGTCCCACGTGCTGGAGTAACTTTGTCCACCGGCAAATCTTGGGCTTCGGTTTCAGGAGGAAAAACAACAACCGGCACCGAGGAAGCCTCCGGGACCGTAGTGTGCGGTAAAACGGAGTAGTCGACCTGAAGCGGTTGAATTACCGCCTCCGAAGAGACCGATACACTCGCGGTTTGCTTAGGCGTGGTGTCGGTGGAAGTTGCAAGCCGCGAAGGTCGGTCCCGGTCCTTCCGTTTTTTGGAGACGTGTGCTGTCGGAAGCTCCGACGGCATGATATAGGAGTAATTTTCCCCAAAAAAGTCTTCAGCAAATTCTGCCCGGCACCTAAGTGTGCGCTTATTGAAGTAAGAACAGGCAGCACAGGCCGAGACGTCGTGGTCTGGGCCCAGGCAGGGAAGGCAGTAAGAATGGAAGTCCTTATGAGGTATTTGTTTACCACAAGACAAACAATTATTAACTTTTGCAGTTTTATCTGACATCGGCTGAGGCAAGAAAACGTTCCCCAACGGGGTACTTAGCTTTTTGATGACTTCGGTAACTGAAAACACAGGAGCTGGCCGACTGGCACTTGCGAACTGCTTCTGCTTCGGGCACTGCGCGACAAGAAAGACTGAAGAAGATGGCGTCCAGACTTTGGAATCCGGCCGACCGAGGGGCTGCCTGAGGCAGGACAACCCATATGTCAGGACTGCAGTTGCATTCTTAAAGGACATCAGTGGCATTTAGGATTAGAGCTGCACCCTCTTCGACAGTGCCCAATGGATGATGTGGCCTCTTCAATGCTTTTTCAAATCTCTTGGGTCAATACATATTCCGATTTTGTCCGGAGCCTTTTTTGTTAGCTGCTACCATAGATGACATCCATTCAGTTGGTTCTGTAATTACATCTTGCTGTACCATTTTATCCAACTCAGCCTTAACTTTATTCTGCATAGCTACCGGAATTCTTCTTGCTGGTCTGACTAATGAAGTGACCTAAAAGGTGTAATTTCATGGAATACACAACTAGGAGTTTGCCCAACTTGTCATTGAAAACATCAGCATATCCTGAGAAAATGGCTTCAGAAAAACTGGAACTAGGATATGCACTTATGTGATGAACTTCTACTTCTTTGGTAAAATAAAGCAGATTCATTCTCAAACTGTTTCCGAGACCCAATAAAGACTGTACGGGTCTTTGGACTACATAGAACAAGCTGTAACAGTTCTTGGCCAAATAACACGAAAACATCACTGAGCCTTCAGTTTGAATTTCTTCACTGTTTCACACTACTGGCCACACTGATTTGCTCATTAGTTCTCACTTTAGCAAATGTGTCTGCTGATATAACATTACACTTTGAACCATTGTCTACTTTTAAGCTCTGTGGATTTACCATTGATCCAGACTGTACAAAACACTTCGCTCTTTGCCATTAAATTCACATCATCAACTCTCTCCAATTACTAATACACCATTTACATAGAAAGTGGACTTGCAGTCAACTTGATCATCTTGCTTTTTTGTGTGACCTTTCTTTACATCTATGCGGGGTTTACTTGATTTGCACAACTTTTGAAAATGAATCCTTTTTTTTTTTTTTTTTTTTTTTTTTTTTTTAAAACAATAAAGCTGGACTTGGATTTTGCAGACTCACGCTTGCAATGCACTGAGGAGTATGCTCCTGTAACTGAACTAGTCTTAGAACTTGCTGGAAAGCTACGAGGTTTCACTGGTGAGCAAGCAGGGGCTGTAGCTGCCATGTGTTTAGGCCTACTTCTGTTTGCCACATGTTGCATACTATCCACATTTGCTCTGGAGCCTGCTGAAATTATGCTCTTTTAACTCATAAGCATACTAGTGTGCTTTTCTGTCACCTCATGGATCTGACAAATCTCAATGGCTTTACTCAACATTAAATCACTATCACGAAGCAAAATCTTTCTCACAGCAGCACTATTAATAACACACACGAGCGGGTCCTTTATTAACTCATCTTTTAAGTCACCAAACCCACACATTTTGGCTTTGTTTCTCAAGTCAGTTATATAAGCTGCAAAAGTTTACCCTGGTTTCTGATTTCTCATGTAAAACAAATGCCTTTCATGTAATATTTGTCTGGGGGTTACACATTTCTCTGAACTTGCGCTTCAAACACTCGGGGGTCTTGATTCAGCCTGTACAACAATAAGAGTTTCACCTTCTCCTTCATACACTGCTGGTGCATACACAAATGAATGCTTTCTTTCTATGGCCTCAGACCCAGATAGGTTTAGTAAAATGAATGCCTGGTGCATGCATCTTTATCTGAATAACCTGCTTGTATAAAAATATCGTACTCTTGTTCAAATATTCTCCAATTCTCTGCAATATCCTGATCAAATACAAGTGGTAAGGGCTTTTGAAATCTATCTGCCCTATTAACACGTACCAGTGAAGGATTTAGCAAATAAGTACGAACACATACACATATGCCAGAAATTTATGCCAGTATTTGTAACTGTCCAATAGCACAGTAAGCCTCTGTATAACTGAACTTTGCAAAATAAGTTTCTCGGGCACTGTAATACTCTTGAAATTACTGTACTGCAAAAGTAATGTATCATTTTAAGAAACATTTCAAATAACTGCATGATGCGAATGAACTGGACAAGTAAAGCTCAGAGTCAATAACATTTTTGAAGTACTTGTACTTTGCAAATAAACTGTACACAGCATACTAAAATTTGTCCAAAATGGCGGGACCTTGCTAGGCAATTCTTTACAATGCAAGAAACACACTAATGGCGGCACTTTGCAGATTGACACACCCGGCACAAGAAACGTTTCAAAATTACTATACTTTGACTGCACTTCATGAAATAGTTGCACTTTGCACACATATTCTGCATGTATTCCGAAGAATTTATATGCACACACTGTAAGCACTTTTACACACGGAGATACTTCAATAACTCTAGTTATGTCCTTGATACAACACAAAGTCGTAGTTATGCCAAAACACAGCACTTTGCCAAAACATGCAGTTGCCTTGCTATATTTAGACTTAATGTGCCCTTTTTTTTGCTCTTATATTAGTTTTGCTCGTTTAATCTCTTTTCATGCCCATTGTACTTTTCTTGTGCTCATTTTACTCTAAACATGCCCATTTTGCCTTACACACACTTGTTTTGCTTTTCTGATAATCATTTTGTCAAATATCTCAATTTTAAACATTTATCTTTAGTTAATAAACCTTTTGTGCCTTCCACTTGTTTAATAATGCGATTTGTGCCCTTGTAATGCTCTGTTTTATCTTTTTTTTTATTAAATAAACAGTGTGTGTGAATTCTCATTACCTTTGATCCATTTCTGGCTCTTTTCGTACTCTCTTAGTTTACCTTCACGGTCATCTCTGCACCTCGTGGCTCCGAATATCATTATCTGGAATCCTGGTTCTGACACCGTGTCGCTCAACTACTTTGGACACAATAGAAGAGTCTTCATGGGTTCTGTTCAAGCAGCTTTATTATATACAAACACATCACGGTAGAAGTTTACTAACTTTAACTTAAGTAACTTATATACAAATTAACTACTGCAATCAAACATGCTCACTCTTTGGCTGCACTCTCAAAATGGCACTAGGAATAGCACATGCTCTATATTTATATGTGCACACACAGCCTTTGACATGCTTCTTAAAGCTACAGCACATGCACTATGACCTAGGGTAGGATCCAGGATTTTGAGGTCACCTATGCCTTTATTTATGAGGTCCATAATGATATGTTCCGTGGCCTTACAGATGAGACTAGTCAGGCTTATGGGTCTCAAAATACCAAAAACAGCGAAGGTGTGTGTCTTTCACCACAACTTGTAACAGATCAAAAAATGACACACTGGAACAATACAGCAGTAGAAAAACTTCCTGGTTGTGTAAGCTGAACAGAGTAAAACACTCAATGAATTGTAAAACCACTTTTATTAAGAATAAGGCAAGCACTTTCATCTTGAAAACTATTGGGACTTCTTCTGAAGAAGTCTCAATAGTTTTTGAAATGAAAGTGTTTCCCTTATTCTTAATATGAGAGGCCTATGGGACTGTAATTCCCCGGGTCTGTTGCTAAGCCACCTTTGTGGAGGGGAATAACTGTTGCTGTTCTCCATTCCACAGGAACAAAGCCTGTGGTTAGGCTATGATTGAAAAGAGTACTAAGTGGTGAAGCTAGTTCATATTTTATACTGTTTAAAAGACTGCCTGGGATGTTGTCTGGTCTCAGAGAGGCTGTTTTTTCCTTGGACAAGGCTTTCAGGACCTGATTTTCATATATGTAGGGTGTGGGAGTTTGGAAGAAGATTTGTTGCAAGGTCAAAGGGGATACGAGAGTGAAATTT
>NC_056751.1:268302050-268334550 GCF_019279795.1 Protopterus annectens
CCTCTTCTGGTACAGGTTGAATAGCCCTTATACTTGAGAGAAAATACATGCTTTTGAGCCTCTGCCCACTGATTTGGGGGTAGATCTAACCAACCGTTTAGGGTTGGTAACGTGTGGAAGTGAAATCTGTATCCTTGGGAAACTATATTTAAAACCCATTTGTCCTGGGTAATTAGTTCCCAGTTTTTTGTCTGCAGAGCAATCTTTCCCCCTAAAGGAGCAGTCAGTTGAGAAGGGCTTGGAGGTTTTAAAGTTAAGTCATCGAGACAGTTTACCATAGGGGGAGTCTTACTACTCCCTGACTTGGAAGTGGGAGCCCCCACCGTTAGTCCAGTGAACCTTGGGACTGAAGCCTGGGTGTTCTGCTGGTTCTGGGTTTGGGCTGAAAAGGCCTGGAAGAGGCAGGAAAGGACCAATTCTTATAGGGGTCAATGCCTACTAAATCTTTGAGGCTGCACCTGTAGGAAAAAGCGACTAGCTTAGGAGAAGCGTCGTCGGCAGGTTTGGACCTTGGCGGCCTGTCTCTGTCTTTATCTTTGTGTTTTTTCGGAATGTCAATAGTCGGGTGGCTTACCGAAGAGATATCTGGATAATTGAACAGAGTACCAAAATATTTAGAAGGGTAAATATACAGACAACGAATAGTTTGTTGTTTTAATAAGGCACAAAACTGACAGAGAGGTACATCGTGGTCAGGGCCTAGGCAAGGAATACAGTACAAATGAAAATCTTTATGAGGTATTTGCTTTTCACAATTAATACAATTAATCACTTTTACTGACATTAGTTTAGAGCAAGAAAAAGTTTCCCCAACGGGGTACTTTAGCTTTAGTTGAAGACTTCAGTTCTGAAACTTGAAAACGAAAATTTCAGGAGTCGGCCGACTGGCACTTACGAACTGCTTCTGCTTCAGGCACCGCAAGGCAAGAAAGACTGATGTAATGGCGTCGGCTGCATGCTTTATACCCCTACCTGACATTATGGAAGATGAGACAGCAACCGAAGGACCCAAGACTTTGATAATCAGGCCGACTGAGGGCTACTGCAAGCAGATAACCCAAATGTGAGGACTGCAACAACACTTACTTCCAGCAGCTTCTGAATGAAAAAAACCCACAGAAGCTGTACAACCCCAAACACAGCCTACAATGAGAGAAGAGGAGTCGTCCACCCTACAAAGTAAGAAAGTGCTTAGGAAAATGAAGTTAGGGAAAGCAGCAGGCTCAGATGAATTCACAGCAGATATGACAAAGATGGTGGGTGACATAGGGAAGAAATGGCTCCTGAGGATACTCATAGCAGTGTGGAGAGAAAGGCATATCCCAGATGATGGGAGAATAAGTATATTCATGTAAAAAAAACAAAGGAGACACCCACAACCATGGGCAGTACAGAGGTATCAAACTCCTGTCACATTGCATTAAACTTCTGGACAGGGTGATTGATAAATGGATATGAAGAGCGTAGAAAGTAAGACTGAAGGTGAGCAGTTTGGATTCAGATCAGGATGCAGCACAACTGATCAGATGTTTGCATTGAGAGAGATAGTTGAGAAGAAGCTAGAGATGAGGAAAGAGTCCAGCTTGACATTCCTATACTTGAAGAAAGCATATGACAAGGTCCCAAGGAAGCAGATTTGGGCAGTACTGCAGTAGTTCGAAGTTCCAGAAACACTGGTACAATTAGTGCAGGCTATGTACAAGGACCCAGCAACTCAAGTGCAAACAGTGCTCATTCTCACAGAGGGGTTCCCAGTGGGAGTGGGTGCGCACCAGGTTTCATCTCAGAGCCCACTGTTGTTCATACTGGTGATGGGCTACATTAGCAAACAGGTCGGCGGGGACAGATCAATAAAGTTGCTGTATGCAGACTCTGAGCAAGAACTTCAGCAAAGGATAGGGAGAATGGAATGCAAAACTGAAGGCACATGGGATAAAACTATGTACAGATAAGACAGTGGTAATAGCAGCAAATTGGGGAAATCAGAAGAAGCTGGGAATTGAGGTAGAAGGGAAGATAGTGGAATAGGTTAATAGCTACAAGTATCTGGGAGGGGTGATTGATGAGAAGGGAAGTCTGAATGAAGAGGTCAAAGCTAGAATCAGAGGGACTGCAGCCAACTGTCAGTGTTTCAGGTGTAGTCTATTACAGAAGAATGCCAAGGAAGCTGAAAAGTAAGGTTTACAAAACAGTGGTGTGACCAGCACTACTGTATGGTACAGAAACCTGGGCAGTAAATGCAGAACAGATAAGGAAGCTAAAGGCAATGGAAATGAAAGTGCCTTAGAATGGTGGTAGGATGCACACTGTGGGACACACAAAGAAACAAAGACAAGTACAGAAGCTAATGCAGGTCCAACTGCAGAAAAGATCAAAGAGAACAGATTACTGTGGTATGGGCACATGTGCAGAAGAGAAGAATTAAATTTGGTGAAAAAGATTTGGGAAAGACAAGAAGGTAAGAGGAAATAAGGGTATCCAGCAAAAAAGTGGATGGATTGTGCGAGATCAGATTTACCTACTCCGACACTCAGGCCTGACTGTTGCAGGAGTGTGGCAATGAATCGAGAGTGATGTCAACAGTTAACATGGCACCCGACCACATGTAGAAAAAATGGGGAAAAGGGGATTGACGATAAGGAGTGCACTTGAAAGATGAAGATCCATGGGAGACCTGCTGAAGTGGCTGATAAATGAATCATGACAGAGGAGTAAGAAAGGCCACAAGATAACTCAAAGTATTGTAAAACCAAAAAACAACTAGCCCTGAATGGGTGCTAGCTACGTTTCTGGCACCACCTAAAAAACATTTTCCATTTTCTAATGTACGATTTTTTTAGCAAGCTTTCTTGCCTCCATTAGTGTCTGGTGCATGTCCTTAGTAAACATGTGCATAAAGGGAATTAAGACCCTATAATTCAGGTAGGGTAGTCAACTGAAGTTGATACGGGTCAGGGATTATCAAACCACCATTATCTTGTGTAAGTACATCCATTCTGTGAAGAAGCTTGTGGTAACTGCCCCTGGTCATTTGCAAAAGAAGGGAGAACCACTGTCGGCTGGACCAAAAAGAAATTACCACAAAGATCTTGGAGATTCCTTCTGAATCTTTAGAAGTATCCTGGATATCAGTGGAATGAGTGGAAAAGCATACAGGAACATTCCTTTCCAAGGAAAGGAAAAGGCATCCATCTTCCAGGCCTCCTTGCATGGAGTTCTGGAGTAAAATTTTGCCACAGCTGATTGTTCAGACAAGAGGTAGAGAGGTCTATTCAAGAAGTCCCACAGCTGGATCAGATCTTGGAATACCTCCTAATCTAGTTTCCATTTGTTGAGGGCCTGTCCTTGCCCTGCTCAGTCTGTCTACCACACAGTTTTGCTCTGATGGAATGAGGAATGCCTGTAGAGACTGTGATGTGAAACTATATCCAAAGCTAATACTGCAAGGGGGGGGGTGTGATCTGGTTCCCCCTTGTTTGTTGATGTACTGCATGACTATGGTATTATCTGCAACAACCTGAAGTGGTCCCAGGGACCAAAGATGGTTCAGAGAGTTGAATGTCTTAATCACTGCAAGCATCTCTTATATTTATGTACTTGCATCTGTCCTGGTGTCGAACATATCTTGTACTTTTATTCCTCCTGAAACTGCTCCCCAAGCAAAGTCTGAGATGTCTTTGGTGACTACTTTGGAACATGGAGGGAAATGGGGAGACCTGGATTTCAGGATATTTGCTGTCTCCACCAAGTGATCTCTTCTGGCAAACTGCAGCACTTGGATTTGAAAAGGCAAAGGATACTGATGCTGGGACCAAATAAACTTCAGATTAGGGTCGTCACTTTTCATTGTGGCCGAAACTGGAGCAAGGTCACACCCCTTGCACCTCCCACACCACCACCATCTCATCTCTTCCAGTCCACTGTCTGTCCATTTCATGACATCACAGTCACATTGGGGGTAGGAAGACTGTCCTCTTTTCCTGGATTGTGATTTTTTTTTTTTTTTTTTTTTTTTTTAACAGAAACGCATAGTAAATCTGCTGATTTAACAAACTCCAATAGTCTGTTTTTATAAACAGAATACCGGAGTTTGTACAATGTTTTCTGGACTACTGGACAATCTGTTTGATTTCCAGACAGCTTGGAAGAAAAGCAGTTAAGTGGCACTCCTAATTCACATACCACTGTATCTTTATCATGTGAAGTCTTGCCAGGGGTATCATGAGAATAAAAATCCAGACGTATTCCCTCACATTGACTGAAGTCCAAGTGGAAAATCTTAGAAACCGGTATCTATATATAGATCCATTTTTTTTCCTGTAGATAAAAAGATCTTTGAACTGAACTGTCTAGCTGACACCCCAGGAATGCAATCTTGAGTGAAGGAGTCAAAAAGACTTTCGAATTTTCTCTTGAAACCCTACAATGAGCTATAATTGGAGCTAGATACTTTGTGAACACTGCTGGTGCAGTAGAAAGTCCAAAGGGTTAGGCAGAGACCTGATAATGTGATCCAGACACACAAAACCTTTAGAGACACCTGAAGTCTGGATTAATAGGGATGTGATGAGCATCTTTTAAATCTAGTGTTATCAGAAAACCTGAATGAAGAAGTAACTGATTGCGAACTTGGGTACCATGTCAAACAGGTTACAAAAGAGATCCAGAACTGATCTCCAAGCACTTTTTTTCTTTGGTGCTAAATAGCCTGGAAGGAGGACCTGGTTCGATCACTCCTTGGAAAAGCATGTCATGAAAGACAGGTGGAAATAAAAGAGTTTGGTCTAGTGGATGAGAAATTACCCATGGAAAGGAGGAATTTCCTCCCACTGTAACCTTAATGATTTATCTTAAGAGTCCATTTATCCGAAATGATCTGTTGCCAACCAGAAAAGTGGAGACTGAGACTTTCTGGAATGGAAAGGGGGCTGCCAACGGTGAGGGGGGGGGGGGCAATGTCCCTTAGTCTGACTTGTTGGACTGTTCTTGCCTTTGGAGCTGGAATCCTCTTGCTATTTTGTCTTAAATTTGTGTGTACCTGCCTTTTGTTGAGACTGCATTTTTTTGTCAAAACTGGATGACAAAACATTCTTCATACTTTCACAATTAGTCAGAATAATTCTTAACATATGAGCCAGACAATTCAAAATTCTCGTACTTATCAATCATCTAACCATCCCTATAAGAAAGATTAGGACTGGAATTAATAAGAAGTTATGTACTCACCATAACATTCCATCTGAGTAGGTAGTTCCATTTGTCTGCAACCTGTGGGTCTTGGATCCGATATCGGATCCGAGCCGGCAACTTGTTTCAAGCTAATGGATCCGAGCTCCTAGCTCCTCCCCTCACCCATAATCCCCTGCTAACCCTCCATGACCTCAGATCGAGTTTGCCCCTCAATATATATCCAACAAAATGGTACCAAACTACCAGTCGATCCGAAGAAGGCCAGGGGGAAGGAGGGGGGGGGATGGTTGCAGACAAATGGAACTACCTACTCAGATGGAACATTATGGTGAGTACATAACTTCTTAATCTGAAATAGGAAGTTCATTTGTCAGCAACCTGTGGGACAGAGTCCCCAGTTACCTGTGCCTTGGGTGGCCATCATGGAAGGATATTACGAAGCACCGCGGAGCCAAAGGATGCTCTCCCTCTAGAAAGCACATCTAGTTTGTAGTGGTTAATAAAGGTATGAGATGAAGCCCAAGTGGCTGCAGAACAAATATCATCCAGTGGAACCCTAGACTTGAAGGCCGCAGAGGTAGAAATGGGGTGGGTGGAATGAGCGCGAACTCCTTCGGGTGCGGGTCTACCCGAGGCTTGATACGCCAATAGGATACATTGAGAAATCCAGCGTGATAAAGATACTTTTGAGATAGCTTTCCCCAAGTTAAATTTGGCAAAGGAAACTAACAGCTGGTCGGATTGTCTATGGCCAGCTGTCCTATGAGTATAAAAACGAAGCTGCCTATGAACATCCAATGAGTGCAGCTTGTACTCTCCTTTATTCTGATATTTAGGGAAGAAAACCGGTAAATTTATGGGTTGATTTATGTTGGTTTCTGATGCTATTTTGGGAAGAAAAGAGGGATTGATCCTGAGGTGCACTCTATCTGGGTGAAAAATCAGGTAAGGAGGCTTCACAGAGAGAGCTTGAAGCTCCAACACTCTTTTTGCTGAGGTGATGGCTACAAGGAATGCTGTTTTCCATGACAAGAATTTGAGATCTACTGAAGCAGCGGGTTCAAAGGGTGGAGCAATCAAGGCCTGAAGAACTAGTGTAAGATCCCAGGGTGGCACGGCTTCCTTTACAGGGGTCTAAGTAAAAAGGCGCCCTTGAGAAAGATTTTACACAATTTGGCCGACATCAAAGGCCCTGTATCATGTCCCACATGGTAGTGTGATATAGTTGCCAATTGCACTTTGACAGTTGGACAACTAGCGCCTTCCTGAAAGAGTTCAGTTAGGAAGTCTAATATGGATGTAAGAGGAGCCGTAAAGGGATCTAGATCATGATGCTCCGTCCAGATGGAAAAGCGTTTCCATTTACTGTGGTACACTTTCCTGGTGGAGGGCTTATGCGCTGCCACGAGGATGGCTTTGACTGGTGAAGAGATACCGGGAGTCCTAACTAGGAGTGGAACTGGAGCAACCAAGCTGTCAGTTTCAGATTGTCCAGGTTTGGAGTTGGTAAGTTCGATGGATGGGAGATGAGATCCTGAGTGGGATCTAGAATCCAAGGGTGATTCACAAGGTGAGACCACAGGTAAGGGAACCAAATTTGCCGAGGCCAGAATGGGGCAATGAGGATCATCTTGCTCCCCAACCGTGAGGCTTTCTGTAAGAATTGTAGCATTAATGATAGAGGAGGATAGGCATAGAGTAGACCGGGTGGCCAAGCATGCACCAGAGCGTCTCTTGGAGTTTCCCCTGGAGGGGGGGATTAGAGCGAAGAAATTGCCACATTTGGTGTTTGATGGAGACGCAAAAAGATCGCAGCAGGGTTGCCCCCATGTTGCGAATATCTGCTTCGCTACTAGTGGATTGAGAGACCACTCATACGGGGTAAGAAGGGTGCGAATGAGCTTGTCCGCTAGGATGTTGATCCTCCCCGGAATGTGCGTTGCAATCAGGAAGCGGTTGGAGGAGATCGCCCATTCCCACACTCTCATGGTTTCGCGGCATAGAGGGTAAGATCTGGTTCCCCCGTTTGTTGATGTACCAGACCACCGACATGTTGTCCGACTGAATTGCAATCGTTCCTATGGGGAGGAGTTCCTAAAGTGCTTACAACGCAAACAGCACCGCTCTCATCTCCAGAACGTTGATATGCAGGGAGGTCTCTGTATCGTTCCACATGCCTTGGACTATCCTGCCTGAATAATGCCCCCCCCCGAGGCGGGATGCGTCCGTGGTCACTGTGGCGAGAGGGGGAGAGGTGCAGAAGGGATGGCCCATATGGAAGTTCGAGGCTTGGAGCCACCATAATAGCCCCCTCCTGCAAGCCTTGCTGATAGCAATGGGATGGTGGAGAGTAAGGGATAGAAAAGACCATTGCACTAGAAGAGTCCTTTGCAGTATCCGCATGTTCAAACGGGCGCATGGGAGGAGCGTAATCGCTGCCGCCATGGAGCCTAGTGCCCTCAGGACCAATTCCGCTAGTGAAGTCGCTGATTGGAGGATAGCCCACACATGGAGTTGTAAGTTCCGGATTCTCTCGGGAGTTAGGAAGGCTCGCAACTCTCTGGTGTTTATTCTGGCACCTATGAATTCTATGACCTGTGTTGGAGCCAGAAGGGATTTGCCAACGTTGATAGTAATTGCCTAATTGAGGGGCTAGACGGAGAAAGAGGTCTCTGGCTGAGTAAAGTAGATGCCTTGTTGGAGCGGTCAGGAGCCAGTCGCCCAGGTACAGAAAGACCTGTATTCCCTGGAGTCTCAGGTGGGCCGCAATCACTGCTAATACCTTGGTGAACACCCTGGGGGCTGTGGTGAGGCCAAAGGGAAAGACCCTGAACTGGTAGTGACTGGCCCCCAGCCGGAAGAGAAGGAACCTCCTGGATCGTCTTGTCCATTAAAATGTGGTAGTACGCATCCTTGAGGTCTATGGAGCACATCCAATAGTTCTCCCTTAAGAGGGGGAGGATAGATTGAAGAGTGACCATTCGGAATTTTTCCTTGGTTACTGACAGGTTCAAGCAGGAAAGGTCTAGGATCGGTCTCAAGTCCCCCGTCTTTTTTGGCACCAAAAAGAACCTGGAGTAGAACCCTAATCCTAGCTGGTCTTGGGGGACGGGCTGGATGGCTCCTTTTCTTAGCAGCTGCTGAATTTCTGCAGCTGCGGCCTCCCTCTGATTGGGTGGCACATCGGGGAGGTTCTTGGATTTGGGGACATGGAGTAACGGTATTTTGTACCCTCTGGATATAATGCGAAGCACCCAGCGGTCTGTAGTGATAGACTCCCATGCCGCTAGGTGTTTCGAGAAGCGCCCCTCGACTGCTTCCAGAGTGGAGCAGCCGGGCAACCCCTCAGGGCTACTGCGCGGGTCGCTCAGAGAAAGGTTCTCTGGACCCAAAGTTTCTCGGAGGCCCTCTGCCCCTGGGGCGGCATCCTCCCTGTCCTCCTCTGCCATGGTAGGACTGGTTATCCGGAGCGGGTTGGGAATGTTGTGATTTTCGGAACCACATCTTCTTCTGACCCCTTTGGTTCCTCGAAAAGGACCGCTGGGGAGCAGAGAAGCGGACTCTGACGGCAGACAATGTCTTCCCGTCCTTCTCGCTCTGGACAAGTGTCTCGCGAACTGTTTTGCCAAACAGGGCAGAACCATCGAAAGGGGCGTTCGCAAAGGACGCTTTAAAGGGCTCCGCAAAGTCACAATGGCAGAGCCAGGCCTGACGTCTCATGACTAGGCCTGCTCCGCTAGCCCTAGCGGCTCCCTCTGTGGTGTGGGACAATAGCCGCATAGATGTGTTTGAAATTGATCTCAGAGTGGCCATTCGGGTGGAGTACAATTGCTCATCATCCTCCGACATGGACTCAGGAGGGGATGCAGCGTATTCTTTGTTAAGATCCCGCTGCATCCTGATGACATGTGCCATATAGTTTCAGAGACCTTACAGAGAAGGTCGCTGAACTAAAGACTCACTTCCCTAAGCGGTCCATCAAGCGGGACTATTTGCTCGGTGGATGGACTGAGGGGCTCTCCTGAGCCAATTCCCTCTTCGTGGCTGCCGCCGTCAACATGGCATCTACGGGGGGCCCCTTACTCCAGTGTGATCGGTCCGAGGGGGGGGGGCTAAGTATTTTATCCGGGCGTTTTGGTATAGGCTCCACGGTGTCCGGATCCTTCCACACCCTGGTGGTAATGAGGTCCACCAGGGGGTCGGCCGGAGAGGACACCCAAGAGGTAGACGGGCCTGCCTCGAATGCCTCCAGAAACACGGACTCGTCAGAGGAAGACTTGGGGGCAGACCACCCGCCTCTGATCCTCAGCATCTCCATGATGTCTCCAAAGGAGACATCCTCAGGAGGCGATCTTGGGGAGCCTTCCCCTTCCTCCAAGTCTGTGTCCTCGGTTAAGGACTCTGGGGAGTCCACGTGCCTCCTTTTGCACTTAAGCTTACGGGGCACTTCCTCGGGGGGGGCTGTCCGAGGAGGCCTCGCCAGCAACATCTTGTTCCAATGGAACCATCTGTGACATCGAAGCAGGCTGTCCCTTTGGCCGGGTGATGGAAGCCTGGCCCAGCAGATAGGGAGTGCAAGGGAGGAGCAGAGACAAGGACCAGGGATCCGGATGCTCTCAACAGAGCCCTCTCCACAAATTTGAAGGCAGAGGGAGAGCCACTCTATTGGATCCGAAAGTCGGCTCCCACTCGGATCCGATGAAGGGATCGGAGCCGGCGCCGAGACCATCGGATCCGAAGGACCAGTGCGCTCCGACCTGGACGGAGCCAAAGGCACACTGAATCCCCCGGATCCAAAGCTCGGGCCACGGCTCCGAGAGGTCGGATCCGACAGGCTCGAGGCGGGGTGGATCCGGATCCGGTACCAAGTACTGTCGGAGCGACCCACCCCGGCTCCAGCACGCTGCTCCGAACGCTCCGAACCCAGATAGCAGGTCGGAGAAGGAGCAATAGGATGAAAAAAGGGTGTCGAGCTCCCCCCTGGAGGGGGGGGGGAGGCAGGAGCAATCCCATCTGCAGCTGGGCCTGGATGAACCTTCGCATCATCCGGTCCAAGTCTGCATCAGACATACTAAAAGTAGATCTCGAAGAGGCCACCGAGGCAGGCCTGGAACGCCGCCTTGATGACCTCGACGGAGATCGGGTCTCCTCCTCCTCGGGCCCCGGGGAGAAGCAAGGGGATCGGAGCCGAGGAGGAGGAGACCTAGAAGCAGTGGAGGGAGAAGCCAGCTTAGCTGGCGGGGCCGAAACGGAGGTCTCGGCCCGCCGCTTGTGGTGCTTCTCCCTCCGTTTCTCCCTCCTGGCCTCCCTGTCCTCCGACACTTTAGCTGGAGTTTGAGTCCCAGACGGAGGCAGGGGGGCAGGAGTGGCAGCAACCACAGGCTGTGGTGGAGCCACGGGAGCAGCAGAGGCAGCGGAGGCCAAAGCAGAGTCCGGGGTAAAAGTCCTGCTAGGACCAGCTTCGACCTCCGCTCTTTCAGTGCCCTGGGGTTGAACGCTGCACAGATGGTACAGCCCGAGGTAAGGTGTTCAACCCCAAGGCACCGAACGCACCGAGTGTGGCCATCAGCCGGGGAGAGCTTATGGCCACACTCGGTACATTTAGAAAAGATGGCTTTTGGGGCCTCAGCCATTTCTTTTTAAAAGAAAAATAACTACACACACACAGGCCCCAAAAGAAACACAACACACACGCATACACTAACGACCAGCGAAGGGAGGAGAAACTAATACTAAAGAGGACCTAACACTTACACACTTTTTATTTTTAAATAAAAAAGAAAATTTTGACAGAAAATTTACAGTAAAATGCTACTTAGCTGACGAGCGCGGCAAACTAGATCTGAGGTCATGGAGGGTTAGCAGGGGATTATGAGTGAGGGGAGGAGCTAGGAGCTCGGATCCATTAGCTTGAAACAAGTTGCCGTCTCGGATCCGATATCGGATCCAAGACCCACAGGTTGCTGACAAATGAACTTGCTACTTCAGATCAATAGTTAGTAGCAATAGAATTAACTAAATCTATAGCTGCTGGATCAGGTTTGGGAAGAGTATGTAAAGACTTGAGTATTTTTATATATTCTGTGTGCTTTTTGGGGCAGCTAGCTCTCAGGATAATTGCAGGTAGTGGCACACATCCTCCACCACTGAGAAAGTACAGTTTTGTACCTACCATAAATGTAGATGTCCGATAGGCATGCATCTGCAGTCCTTACAAATGGGTTGTCCTGTCGTCAGGCAGCCCTTCGGTTGGCCGGATTCCAAAGTCTGGGTCTGGCCTCGGCTGGTGTCGCACTTCACCCGACGTCATAGCTGCAGTTATTCGGGTATAAAGGCATCAGCCGACGCCATTTTCCTCAGTGTTTCTTGCCCCAGATGCCAGGTGCCCTCTAGGAAGGCTAAATTTGGATAAATGCAAATGGTTCCAAATAGTAGAGAGCAAACAAAAAATAAGCATGTATGTACATATATACAAACAAATACACCATAATAGATTCCCCCAGCCAGCTATAAGATGGGCAAATACCCTAGGAGTACCACAGAGGGGAAGGTGGGTGGGTAATCCTGACTGCAGCTGTTTTTCTACTGTTAGGAATGCCATTTGTTTTGATGTGTCCAGCTCTGCACCCAAAAAGGTTATCCTTTGGGATGGTATCAGTCTTGACTTTTTTATATTGACTGTGTATCCCAGGGCTTGCAGTAGATGAATGACCCTTTTTTGGTCTTCTGCTAGCTTGTTTTTGTTGTCCGCTTGCAACAGGCAGTCGTCCAGGTAAGGGTAGATTTGGATTCCCTGAAGCCTGCAATGAGCAATTACTGATGCCAGGCATTTCGTGAACACTCTGGGCGCAGTAGATAAGCCAAAGGGCAATGCTGAGAATTGATAATGCTCTGATCCTGCAAGAAATCTGAGATATCTTCTGCAATTTTGGTCGTATGGGGACGTGCAGGTATGCCTCCTTGAGATCTAGAGTTACCAGCCAAGACTCCTTGCCCAACATGGGAAGAAGTTGGTGTAGGGTCAGCATTTTGAATTTTGGGACAATGAGGTATGTGTTTAAAGCGGACAGGTCGAGAATAGGTCTCCATTGGTTTTCTTTTCTTGGTACCAGGAAGAGCCTGGAGTAAAATCCTTGTCCTTGCTCCATAGGTGGTACCTTTCTCGGCTCTCATCCTTAGTAATTGAGTTATTTGTTTTAGAGCTTCTGTCTTTTGATTTGGAGGTAGGTTTGGCATTCCTCTTTTCCTTGGAAGAGTATGGAAGTGAAACCTGTAACCTTGGTCTATTGTCTGCAAAATCCACTTGTCTCTTGTGATGTAATGCCAGTTCACTGAAAATAGGGCTAGTTTCCCGCCTAAGGGTGCTTCTAGTTGTTACCTGGTAGGCGGTGCCAGAGCCAAGTCACTGTGATTGTCCTGTAGTAGTGGTGGTGGCTGTATCTGTGGCTGTACCTCGCTGGCTGTTTGCCTGCCACTGACGTCCCCTGTAGGCACCTCTGGATTGACCTCTGCCTCTTGAGCGCCTATTCCTGCCTCTCTGAGCTCTGGAGGTGTCTGGAAAGGACCAATTCTTGGAGGGCCAATTCCTGCTAAACCTTGGAGGTTGGACCTGTAAGAAATCTTTGACTGTCTGGACAGATTTTGCCTTCTCTTCCATCTTCTTCAGCACCTGTTGTGCAGGAGAGCCAAACAAATTGATCTTGTCCATGGAAGCATCGAGTAGCTTTGATTTGACATGGTCTGGTAAGGCCTGCTCTTTTAACCATGCATGTCTTCTGATCACTGTGCCAGTCATGGCTGATCTAAAGGAAGCCTCCAGTGCATCATAGCCGCATTTTAAGGAATGATTACGGACCTGCTGAATGTTATGTACCATATCCTGAACTGATTTTTTGTCTAATGGTTCGTCTGAGGACAGCTGTTTAGTTAACTGGTCTAACATAAATTCTTGATACTGGATCATGTGGAATTGACAGTTCAAGGCCCTAGCTGAAAGAGTAGCAGAAGTGTAAACCTTTTTACCCCATCTCTCTAAGGCCCTGGATTCCCTTTCAGAGGGAAGGGTTTTGAGAGGTAGCTACTACCTTGGTCCCTGTGAGATAGTTTCGGGATCTGCAAAAGGAGCCTTATACAAATGATAATGTGTGTCCTGGATCCTGTAGTACCGATCGGACTTAGCAGGGGCCGGAGGAAGTGAATCAGGAGCAGTACAAGCATCATTAAATGCATCATCCACAACAGTAAGAACTGGAGGGATGGCTAAAGGCCTATGCTGTGGTAAATGTAGAAAGGTTCTAAGCCTTTTTCTAGAGTCTGAAAAATCCTGGCCCTGCCACTGAAATTGTTCCCTCATAGTATGCAAGGTTTCCCCAAAGGAAAATTCCTCAGGCGGAGAGGCAGAAGGAATGGATTCTTCAGCATCAGAGTCTTCATAAGGGGAGAAAGGGCCCTCTGGAGGGTTAGAATTATCTGAATCATCAGAGGAGTCATCTGTAGAAACTGGCTCAGGGGGCTCTGCTCTAGGCCTCTTCTCTGGAGGTGGGTGAGAGGCCCTGTCTGGGTGAGGTTGGGATCCCCGGATTAAAGAAATGAGATCCTCTGCTAGACTAAGCATTTGTGAACTAGAGCTAGGCCTGTGAGAGGGGGGGGGCACATTTTTGGTAGATTTAGCTGCTTTAGCCCTGGCAAAGGCCTTAATCGACATGGCTGCAGGAGGCCTAGCAGCTCCACGTGCAGGGGTTGAAATATCCAAGGGGATAGTATCAGATAAATCCTGGGAACCTGCAAGAGCAGGTGTGATTTCAGTAGCCGATTCCACGAGGTTGGCTGAGGCCTCAGTAGAAGGTAAGCTTTCGGCTGAAGGAAGAACCGAGAGCTCGGTTTCAGCCGAAACCGAGACACTCGAGGTTGGCTTTACCGTGGTTTCGGCCGAAACCGCGGATGTCGGTCCTTTTCCTTGCGCTTTTTAGATATTTGCGTAGTCGGAGGATCAGACGGCATAATGTAAGCAAAAGCGGAGCTGAAAAACTCCTCAGCAAATTCCGACCGACGTCTAAGCGTCCGTCGGTTAAAAGAAGCACAGGCTAGACAAGTTGCTACGTTGTGGTCTGGGCCTAAACAAGGTAAGCAGTAAGAGTGGAAATCTTTATGAGGTATTTGTTTCCCAATAGTTAAACAGTTATTCACTTTTTCTGACATCGGCTGAGGCAAGAAAGAGTCCCCAACGGGGTACTTAGCTTTTTAGAAGTCTTCGGTAGTAGTAGAAGTATTCGGTAGTAGTAATCTCTGGTTCTGACCGACCGGCACTTGCGAACAGCTTCTGCTTCGGGCGCCACGCGGCAAGAAAGACTGAGGAAAATGGCATTGGCTGATGCCTTTATACCCGAATAACTGCAGCTATGACGTCGGGTGAAGTGCGACACCAGCCGAGGCCAGACCCAGACTTTGGAATCCGGCCAACCGAAGGGCTGCCTGACGGCAGGGCAACCCATTTGTAAGGACTGCAGATGCATCCTTGAAGGACATCTGGAGAAATGGTTGAAGGTTCTGGAAATTCCTTCTGTAAGAGCTCATAGTATTTTCTGAGGGACTGAGAAACCTCAGTTTTCTCTCACTGAAAAATCACTGACTCATTCTGGAAACAGTCTCAAAGAAAGAAAAAAAAAGCTCACAGGGGAAATAAGAAACAGAGCTCAATTCGGAGTCAGAATCAGAAATTTGAGAAGAAAACTATATCTGCCCCATCACCCTCAAGTCCATAGACAGAATCTTGAATCTCTTCAGAAAAACAGGTATTCCTCATTATTTTGCCAGAAACCACCTTACAAGTAGTATCAATAGCCTGAATTAAACCCTGAGCCAGACCCAGTTAACTGCTCCTGTCCAAGGAAATTTGAGTAACAGTAAATACAAGTTTAGTTTTCTGCTTCTTTTTGACAGGAAAAATGAGGACAACAGCGTGATCAATGGCAGCAGCAGAAAAAAAAGTCTCTCTCCCTTCCCCACTTAGGGGACTCCAACAGCCACAATAGGAGGTGACTAACCCCCCCCCCCCCTCAGTCCATAGCAGTGTTACACCACAGGGATCTTTTCTAACAGATTAGTTGTCCGAGAACAAACCTCAGTCCATAGCGGTGCTACACCACAGGGACCTTTTCTAACAGATTAGTTGTCAGAGAAAAAAAAAATGGGCAGAGCAGGGTCACCTACCTGCAACTGAGGCAAATTCCTATCTTGCTGTGGCGGCAAAGGCTGTTTGCTTAGCATTTATTTTTTGTGATTGGAAAGACCACCCATAGGACCACTAGTTTGTTCCATGGTCAACCTGAAAATAGTGCCTCTTAGCCAGGGAAAGCAAACGGCAAAAGCTGGTAAAAAAGTTAAGTTCTTTAAAGTCACTTTTCCACAAAAAACACAGTAAAATTTCTTTAAAGCATTTGCTAGTCCCCACCCCCTAAAAAAACAAACAAAAAAAAAAAAAAAAAAAAAATCAAATTCTTCACAGAAAAAAAAATGTTTTGTAATTACTTTAAAAAATAAGTTTGTGCTCACCATAATGTTCCATCTGTGTTGTTGCCTTCTCATTTGCTCTTCAACACATGGGTCTTGAATCTGAGCATTGGATCTGACTGTTGTATAATAAAGCTGTAGGGTCCAACATCTGAGCTCCTTCCCTACCTGTGATGCTCCTCTCTTCCAAATTCCACAAATCAAGTTTGCTGAAACCTAGCATATCATATAAACAAAATACCCAAAAGCAAGAGACATTACTTAGAGAAAAGTAATCAGCCAAGCTATGATACTTCAAGAGCTCAGAGGGAATCAGAGGGAACCAGAATTATCTGTCCAAAAACAGCATCTGTTAGGTCCTTGAAAAGGCAGGGGGATTGAGGAAGGGAAGGTTGAAGAGGAAATGAGAGGCAACAACACAGATGGAACGTTATGGTTAGCATACAACTTCTTTATCTAATGTTGTTGCCTTCATTTGCTCTTCAACCTATGGGACAGAGTCCCCAGCTACTAAAGAACATGGGAGGCCCTCAAGGAAGGATATTCCCGAGCACAGTGGAATCAAAAGATGGCCTGGACCTGGAGATAATATCCAGCTTATAACAGGAAATAAAGGTATAATGGTTAGACCACATAACTGCTGCACAAATCTCATCTATTGGAAGCTTGAACCAAAAAGCTGAAGTAGAAACAGATCTGGTAGAATGGGTTTTAATCTTGAGCAGGCAATGAAAGGCCCTTGGAGGAATAAGCAAGTTGGATACAACTAGTAATCCAATGGGCTAGTGTAACCTTGGAAACTGATTTACCTAATTTACCTTTAGAAAAAGATATGAAAAGTTGATCAGATTTTCTGAAACATTTTAGCCCTGTCCAAATAAAAATGAGCTTGCCTATGCGCATCCAATGTACCAATGTATGCAGAAGATACTCTTCCTTGTTTCAAAAGTTAGGAAAGAACACTGGAAGATTAAAGATTTGGTTAAAGTTGGTCTCTGAAGCAACCCTAGGGAAAAACAGAGGGATTAGCATGCAAGGTGACTCTGTCCTTATGGACGATAAGATACGGAGGTTTGCAAGACAAGATTTGTAGTTCCAAAACCCTCTTAGATGAACTGATGGCCACCAAGAAAAATTTCTAGGTAAGGAACTTTAAGTGTACCTTCACTGCAGGTTCAAAAGGAGACAAGACTAAAGCCTGAAGAACTAAGGTGAGGTCCCAAGGAAGGGCAGATTCTCTTTGACAGAATGTAGAAGAAAGGTACCCTTCAGGAAAGCCTTGTATAGTTTAGATGAGGCTAGAGAGAGAACTCTCTCAGATATGAAAATTAGAAATGGCAGCAAGTAGTACCTTAACCATAGAAAAACTCACACTGGTATTGAAAAAAGATGAGCTAAAAAGTTCAAAACTATGGGTACAGGTTCAGAAAAGGGGTCACAATTATTCTGATGAGCTCAGACAGAGAATCTCTTCCAATTACTGGTGAAAAGTTTTCTTGTGGAAGGCTTGTGGGACGTAACCACATTTTTTCGAACTGGAGAGGAAAGCCCAGAATTTCTAGCCATCATTAGAAGTGGAGAAACCAAACTGTTAACTTCAGGTTCAGAAGTTCCAGGTGGGAGTGCCCCAAAAGGTGGGTCAACAGATGTGGAGAGGGATCCAAAGTCCACAGTGGGCAGACCAGATGACACCAAAAGAACAACCACACTGGATGGGGCCAAAAGAGGGCAATGAGGATGACTTGGCTCTTCAATCTCTGTGCTTTCTGAAGAAATTTGGGAATGAGTGGAAAGGGAGAGAAGGCATAAAGTAGACCAGGGGGCCAAACATGGACTAGAGCATCTCTCGGAGATTGTCCCTGCGGACAAATCAGGGCAAAAAACTTGCTACACTTGGTGTTGGAGGGAAACGTGAACAGCTTGCAGCAAGATTGACCCCATTTCTGGAAGATCACATTTGCCACTGCAAGGTTTAGAGACCACTCGTGAGGCATCAGGATGGTTCTGCTTAGCCTGTCCACTAGAATGTTTAACTTCCCTGGAATGTGTGTCACTATAAGAAAACAATCTGAAGAGATAGTCTATTGTCACAACCTCGTGGTCCCTCAACACAAGGGATAACACCTAGATCCTCATCCCTTGCTGATGTAACAGACCACTGAATGTTGTCCATCTGAATCGCAATAGCTCCAGTGGGGAGGGAGAGGAGTGGAGGGCTTGCAACACGAGAAGCACTCCTCTCAGCTCTAGAAAATTTATATACAAATTGGTCTCTAGGGATAAAGTACAGTTGTGTACACTTACCATAAATGTAAATGTTACAGTGTATTCACTGTTGCAGTCATCACAATTAGTTATCTGCTTGCAGAAGCCCTCAGTCAGCCTGATTATCAAAGTCTTGGGTCATGCGTCGGTTGCTGTCTCATCTTCCATGACGTCAGGTAGTCAGGGATATAAAGCATGCAGCCGACGCCATTACATCAGTTTTTCTTGCCCCAGATGTCAGGTGCCCCCCTAACGGGAAGCAATTAAATATAAATATGCAAGGTTATACCTCCAACATAAAAGCAAATACACCAAAAAACCTAAGCATATTAAAGAGAATAGAGGTATAGCCAAAAGAAGTCAGGGGGCTGGAGGGAGGGTAACCAGGACTGCAACAGTGAATACACTCAAACATCTACATTTATGGTAAGTGTACACAACTGTACTATGTTCTTTGTGTTTCACTGTTGCAGTCATCACATTTGGGTAGATTCCCAAAGCTAAGGATGGGAGGAGGAATTTAGATAGCATTAGGACCAGCTATAAGTCCCAGCAAGACTGCAGTGGCAAAACCAGCTCTGGATCTAGAGAAAATAGGCAAACGGTAATGCTTGGTGAAAGTATGTACAGAACTCCAGGTAGCAGCTTCTAGGATGTCCCTGGTAGGGACACCTCTGAGAAAGGCTGTAGAGGTAGATGCAGCCCTGGTTGAGTGTGGTCTTATCCCCTGTGGGGTAGGTTTTCCATTGTACTTATAGCAGAAATGAATGAAATGGCCTATCCATTTAGAAATGCATTGATTTGAAATGGCCTTACCCTCTGCCCCTGCAGCAAATGCCACAAGCAGTTCAGATTTCCTTTGAGGTTTAGTCCTGTCCAAGTAAAATCTAAACGTTGTCTGTGCACATCTAAAGAGTGCAGTATCCGTTCCCCTTTGTTCTGTGGATTAGAAAAGAAGGCTGGCAAATGAATGGACTGATTAAGAGCCACACTGTATACCACCTTGGGCATGAAGGAGGGGTTGATCCTGAGGGACACCCTGTCCGCATGAAAGATGATGAAAGGCTCCACTGCCATAAGGGCCTGTAATTCAGATACCCTTCTTGCTGAAGTGATCGCTAAAAAGAAAGGCTCTTTTCGATGAAAGGAATTTTAACTCTGCACCTGCAGCTGGCTCAAAAGGAGGTAAGGAGAGTTTTTACAATACAAAGTTAAGGTTCCAAGCTAGAGTTGGGCTCTCCTGGGTGGTCTTAAGTTTTTGGTCCCTCTGAGGAACTGCTTGAGCGGTGGATGAGAGAAGAGGGGTGGTTCTGTGTTGTAATGAGCTGAAATGGCTGAGGCATGAATTTTGATGGAGGAAAAAGAAAGGACCTTGTGAAGCATCTCAGTTAAATATTGAAGAATCTGAGGTAAATTGGGCGCTGCTGTGCTCATCCCATGAGTTTGGTTCCAGGAACAGAATCTTTTCCATTTTTCAGCATAAGATTTTCTAATACTAGGCCTCCCTGTCTCCAAAATGACATCCAACACTTCTTTACTGAGGGATGGTAACGGGCAGGTCAAGCAATTAGCCAAGCTGCCAGGTTCAGGGTTTGAAGCTGAGAATGCAGAATCTGGCCCTCCCGCTAGGACAGCAGGGTAGGGGCCTAAGGCAGGTGTCATGGTGCCAGCAGTGACACTGCACAAGAGGGTGTACCAATGTTAGCGTGGCCAGTTTGGTGCAATCAGAATCGTCCTTGGTTTGTCCTGTTTGATCTTTAATAGTACTTTGGCGAGGAGAGGCAGAGCAGGAAAGGCATAAAGTGATAGATATTTCCAGTTGAAGGACAGGGCATCCACTTTCCAAGCTTGTTTGTCGGGAGTCTTTCTGCAGAATTTGTCCAATTGGTAGTTCTGGAGGGAGGCAAACAGGTCTATATCTGGGCCCCCATTTGTTTATCAACATGTTGAAAGTCTTTGGTTCCAGTTTCCACTTGTGTGGGTCCATGTGATTTCTGCTTGGTTTGTCTGCCAGTGTATTTAGCTTTGCTGGCAGGAATTGAGCCTGTAAATGCACTTGGTAGCTCAAGGCTGTGTTCCACAGAGCCATGGCTAGTCTGTAGCGGGGGTATGAATGGCTCCCCCCTGCTTATTTATGTACCATATAACAGTGGTGTTCTCCGTCCTTAACATTAATTGTCCTGGAAGAATGTGGTCCTTGAAGGCAGAGCATTCTGTACAGCTAACATTTCTTTTTGATTGATATGCAGGTGCATTTGACTTTGGTTCCATTTGCCCTGAATGCACTTCCCTGCCATGTGAGCCACCCATGCATAATCTGATGAGTCTATTGTTAGGGTTTGGGCGGCAGCGGGTAGAGTGAATGACAGTCCCTTGTTTTGGTGGCAGGCCTCTGCCCACCAAAGGAACTGTAGGCAAGGTAGGATAGGAATCATTGCTTCTAGATCCCGAGAATGTTGACACCATAGGCTTTTTAGATACCATTGTAGTTTCCTCATATGCAATCTTGCGTATGGAATTAGGAGAATGCAGGAAGCCATGAACTCAAAGGTTGCAGTATTTGCCTTGCAGATAGCAGGGTTTTTGTGGCCATTAGTTTAAAGTAAGCTGCCAAATGAAATTGTTTCTCTGGCGTGAGGTAGGTCATCTGGGAAGATGTGTTCAAGCTTGCTCCCAGGAATATAATTTGCTGACAGGGTACAAGATGTGATTTTTTTTCATTTATGGTGTACCCCAGACAAGTTAGCACCTTTTGCACAAATGCCAGATGATTCAAAAGTATGTCCTGGCCTTCTGCCTGAATTAGACAATCGCCAAGGTATGGGTATATTTGAATATTTCTTTGCCTGCAAAATGCAATGACTGGAGCTAGGCACTTTGTGAATACCCTGGGTGCAGTAGATAAGCCAAAGGGCAGTGCAGAGAACTGATAGTGCATGTAGCCTGCTTTGAAGCATAGGTATCCTCTGCAAGATTCCCTGATTGAGATGTGCAGATAGGCTTCCTTTAAATCCAGTGTTGCCAACCAGGCATCCTTGTCTAGCATAGGAAGCAACTGGTGAAGAGTTAGTATCTTGAATTTTGGGATCACCAAAAAGGTGTTTAGGATAGAAAGGTCCAGGATAGGACGCCATGAGTTGTCTTTTCTGGGTACCAGGATATGTCTTGAGTAGAAATCTTGTCCCTTTTCCTCTTCTGGTACAGTCTGAATAGCTCATGTTTAAGAGAGAGAGTACTTGCTTTTGAGCCTCTGCCCACTGATTTGGGGGTAGATCAGGCCAACCGATTAGGGTTGGTAACGTGTGGAAGTGAAATCTGTATCCTTGGGAAACTATATTTAAAACCTATTTGTCTGGGTAATTAGTTCCCAGTTTTTTGTCTGCAGAGCAATCTTTCCTCCTAAAGGAGTAGCCAGTTGAGAAGGGCTTGGAGGTTTTAAAGTTAAGTCATTGAGACAGTTAACATAGGGGGAGTCTTACTACTTCCTGATTTGGAAGTGGGGGCCCCCCACTGCTTAGTCCTGTGTGTACCTTGGGACTGAAGCCTGGGTGTTATGCTGGTTCTGGGTTTGGACTGAGAAGGCCTGGAAGAGGCAGGAAAGGACCAATTCTTAGAGGGTCAATGCCTACTAAATCTTGGAGGCTGTACCTGTAGGAAATCTTTAACATTTTGCATAGATTTAGCTTTTTCCTCCATCTTTTTCAATACTTCTTATGCTTTGTTGCCAAACAGGCAGTCCTGATTTAAGGGAGCATCCAGCAATTTAGCTTTAACATGATCTGGCAAAGATTGCTCCTTAAGCCAAGCATGCCTTCTAAGTACAGACCCAGTGACAGCAGCCCTGCAAGATGCCTCTAGTGAATCAAAACCACATTGAAAAGTATGTTTTCCAACTTGTTCAGCAGAATGCATTAAATCCTTTAAATCCTTATTTTCAGCGCAGTCAGGAATCAACATAATTTTCTGTTTAAGCAATCCAATTAATATGCTGCTGATACATTAACATATGAAACTGGCAGTTTAAGGCCCTGATGGCCAAGGATGCAGAAGTGCATACCTTCGTACCCAATCTATCCAGCGCCCTGGAATCTCTATCAGAGGGGGCAGGATTTTTGGCAGTAGTAGCCTTAATGCCCTTGGGTCCCTGTGAAATGGTCTCAAGGTCTGCAGTAGGATTTTTAAAAAGGAACTCTCACATCCATCAGGTTTTCTGGGAGCAGGAGGTAAAGAATCAGGGGCCAAGCTAGATTCCAAAAAGGCATCAACAACAATGTCCAGTACAGGGGGGATAGCTCAAGGCCTGTGTTGGGGCAGGAGTAAGAAATCCCTAACCCTCTTTTTTGAATCAGAGTAATCCTGGCTTTCCCAGCAGAAATGCTCCTTAAGAGTATGCAAAGTTTCACCAAAAGAGAAATCCTCTGGAGGGGAAACAGAGGGAATAGAGTCCTCTGCATCAGAATCCTCATAGGTAGGCCAGGGTAAATCCTGGTCATCAGAGGAAACAGAAATTTCAGAATCCTGATCGGAAGTATCATAGGCAAATTCAGTCCTAGGTCTCAGAGGGGGAAGGTTGTCTTCCCCTGATTTAAGTAATAAGGTCTTCAGCCATTCTTATCATTTGTTTTTTAGGCATAGAGGCCTGACCATGCTGTTTGGGCATCAGTTTTTTTAGGCATGGTTCGAGTTTTAGGCCTTGAAGAAGAAGATGCGGTCCGTTTAATATGCAAGTCAACAGGCCTGAATACACCCTCAGAAGCCGGTGCCTGCACAGCAGCTCCGGACCCATCCAAGGTAGAGACATCCGCAGGTTCCACAGTTGAAGCATCTCGCGGCATACCGGACTGCGAATGGGTCTCTGTGGAGGCCTGCGAATCTGAAGTAGTGGGTATCAGGGGCTGCGAAAGCACCTCACTGAGTACCGGCGAACTGGCGACTAGCTTAGGAGAAGCGTCACTGGCAGCTTTGGACCTAGGCGGCCTGTCTCTGTCTTTATCTTTGTGTTTTTTTAGAATGTCAGTAGTCGGATTGCTTAATGAAGACATATCGGGATAATTGAACAGAGTACCAAAATATTTAGAAGCATAAATATACCGATGACGAATAGTTCACTGTTTAAATAAGGCACAAAACCGAAGTGAGGTACGTCGTGGTCAGGGCCTAGGCAAGGAATACAGTACGAATGAAAATCTTTATGAGGTATTTGCTTTCCACAAGAAATACAATTATTGACTTCTAGTGAAATTGGTTTAGAGCAAGAAAAAGTTTCCCCAATGAGGTACTTAGCTTTAGTTGAAGACTTAGATTCTGAAACTTGAAAACGAAAATTTCAGGAGTCGGCCAACCAGCACTTGCTAACTGCTTCTGCTTCGGGCACCGCACGACAAGAAAGAATGATGTAATGGCGTCAGTTGCATGCTTTATACCCCTGACTACCTGACGTCATGGAAGATGAGATAGAAACCGATGCAGGACCCAAGACTTTGATAATCAGGCCGACTGAGGGCTACTGCAAACAGATAACCCAAATGTGATGACTGCAACAGTGAAACACGAAGAACATCCATGTGCCTTGAACTGGTCTGTCCCAGATAGTGCCCCCCACCCTAGCTGGAAGTGTCCATGGTAACAGTGGCCAAGGGGGGGGGGGGAGAACAAAAGGTCGACCCTGGAGCAGGTCATCTGATTGCATCCACCACAATTCAGAACGTTGAGTTGGCAATAGATTTGTTGAGAAGTGCGAGATCCAGAATTGGGGTGAGGTCCCTCGTCTTTTTGGTCACTAAAAAGAATCTTGAGTAAAAATTAGATCCGATTTGGTCTGAGGGAAGACTTTGTATGACACAGAGCAGCTTTGCAATCTCTGACGCTGCACCTTTCCGCTGACTGGGTGGGACATCAGGGAGGTGTTTGGGGAAAAGGGTATAGAACAGCCCCTTATATGATCTTTTACACCAAACAGTCTTTTGTGATGGCTTCCCAGGCTGTTTAGTGTAGAAACAAATGTCCCCTGACTGCCTCCGGAATAGAGCAGTCGGGCATTCCTTCAGGATCACTGATTGGGTCTGTGTGAGAAAGAATCTCGAGACCCCTGATTCAACGGACCCCCCGCCACAAGGGCAGTGTCTGTTATTTTAACTGTTTCCCCCTTTGCCTCTAAGGGAAAAGTCCCCTGGTGAATCCTGGAAAGGACCCTGTGACTTACGGAACCACTTTGTGACTTACGGAACCACTTTGTCTCATCTCCACCCTGGTTCCTAGAAAAAGACCGCTGTGGGGAACAGAAGCGTATTCAGACAGCAAACAAGGTTTTTCCATCCTTTTCACTTTGGGAGAGTCGGTCTTTAAAAGTCAGACCAAAAAGGGTCAGTTCATGGAAGGGCATTACTAAAAGACTGCTTATAGGGTTCTGAGAAATTACACAGCTGCAGCCAGGCATGGCATATGACTGCAATGCCTAATCTGGCCACCCGTGAGGCACCCTCTACTGTAAACGAAATTAACCTCATGGACATATTGGAAATAGACTAGAGGGCGACCATTTTGAAGGAATAGGATTTCTGATCCTCGGCAGACATGGACCCTGGGACTGAGCTAGAGAGTTCGTTAAGCAAGTCCTTCTGTAGCCTGGTTACGTGTGCCAGGTAGTTCTGTGCTCACAAAGCAAAGGTCGCAGAAGCATAAATCTGCTTTCCAAACTTGTCCAAAGCCCTGAACTCCCTGGTAGGGGGAAGGAGAGTGGATGTCGGTTGGGCTAGCTCCTTCTTGGTGGTGGTTGCCACCACCATGGAATTGACTGGGATCCCTCGAGTCCAATGTGGCCAGTCAGAAGGGGCACTAAGTATCTTATCGGGCCACTTAGGAAATGGTTCTACTGTGCCTGGTTCCTTCCACGCCCTGTGGGACACAAGGCTGATAAGGGGACTCGGGGGGGGGGGGGCACCCATGTAGCAGACGGGCCTAACCCAAAGGCTTCTAGAAACACAGATTCCTCTGGGATTAGGGCTTTTGGAAGACTGGAAGACCAACCACCCTTCTAGCAAAGAATTCCCATGATGTCTCCAAAGGAGCCATCTTAAGGTGGAGATCTGGCGTACCCTTCTCCTTTATCAAGTTTGGTGTCCTCAGTGCGGGATTCCAAAGGGGAATCCAGCTGTCTCCTTTTACATATGTTATTCAAAGGCACCTCTTCTGTGGGGTACTCCAGAAAGGTATCAGCAGATTCAAGGGGTTCCATATGGGAAACAGACTGGAAGTCCTTCTGGGCAGGCTGTCCCAGAGGGGACAGAGTAGATGACTCAGGCACAGTAGCAGCTAAGGACGGACTGGAGTCCGAAGCAGGTAGAGCAGAGTCTCTTCTGGGAGCAGAGAACCCTCTCCACCCCCTCAAAAGCCAAGGGAGATCAGGACACCTCAGGTATCCCTGCTGGAGCCAAAGCTGTCAATAGGAAAGCTCCAGAGACCCCAGCCACCCCTGGATCTGAGTGGGGAGTAGGAACTGAGCTGTCAAGCATGGAAGTCCTGAGAGGAAGAGACAGCTCAGAGAATTTCATACCAGATATTAACCCCTTGGATCAGAGGCCAAAGCTACAGCTTAAATAGTCACCAGGCTCCAAAACTGTTGGAGCTGGACAAGACAGGGAGACCCTTGGAGTCGAGGCAACTATACTAGACGGCTCCAATGTCTAACTCTGAAATCCAGGGTTGTGTAGGAGAGGGAGCAATAGGAGCGAAGGCAGGGATGTTGCTCACTGATCCAGGAGGGGATGGAGCAGGCAATATCCCCAGCTGGATTTGTGCCTTGAGGAAATTTACCATCATGCTCTCCACTCTGTTTTGAAGAGGCTATGGGAGGACCTAACAGAAGAAGCCACCAAAGCAGGACTGGAAGACGGCCTAGGCTACTGCAAGAGAGGAGACTTGGGTCTCAATGTTACAGATTCGGGGGAGAAGCTACAGCTCAGAGGAGAAGGGAAGCCTTGAATGACTACCAGAGCTGAAGCTGTCTGCTCCAAATACCTAGGGATTTTGGTGGGAGGATCCCAGAGAGACGAGACCTGCTGGGGGACCCGTTTCTATCCTTATGCTTCTTGGAGTGGGGTTGAGCCACTGAAGTAAAAGTAATAGCTGAAGAGGAGGAACCTGGAAGAAGACCCTTCAAAATAAGCTTGTTCTGGTGGTCAATAATTGCCTGCCAGTTAAAACTGGAACAGATGGGGTTTAGGGTCAGCCATAGTCTTGCAACAAACAAAAAAAAAAAAAAAAAAGAAAATTTGCCTGAATCTCCTTGTGTTCGGACTGTGCTTCTCAAACATTTTGGAAATATACAGTATATTTTAGAGCATTTATTATAACTGTAATTGCCTTAATATTGCTACAACTCAAGTGCTCTAGGTTGCACTGAATCTGAAGTGTTTGTGTGTTTAGCTGTTTTTCTGTATATATAGACTTCTCTACTTATTCTGCTGTGTTACTGCCTCTTAAATCGTTTTTCAGTTGTGCACTTGCCTTGCTTCATTTAAAAAGTTTTAAATTGCTAGTTTTGTAGAGTTTTAATTGCATTTACTGTTTAGGACTACACACTCAAGTGTGTTAGCCTTTTTCTGTGTTTATTTACCGTATTATTGCATTATTTAGCCTGTTTCAACAAGAAAAAATACTGTCTTGTTTGCTCGTTTCCCACCTTTTCTAGCCAGTCCATATCCCAGGCTTTGATTGTCTCAGGACTTTAGTTTCTGTGCTCAGAGCTATCCAGATCTTGCTGTGGTAGAGGGAAGTCCTACTGCTTACCAGTGGGACTGGTGAGCATTGTACTGCCTATCTAACGCTAGAGGAGTGGTTTCCAGCTCTAAAACTGTAATTGTATTAGCCTTTTTGGGCTGATTTCTATCCCTTTCAACTTTCTGGCTTAAAAACGCGTCTGTTTGCACATTTTTCACATCATGCAGCACTGCGAGGCTACAGTTAAACTATTCCAGGTGCCAGAAAGTCTGCTCTTCCAATTTTCCCTTAGAACTAGCTGGTTTCTCAGTAGTAGCAGTAAAATCTGAACCTCTGTGACTAGCACTTGCTCTAGAACCTGTTGGAAAGCACTAGGAAGCCTGAAACTGATTCAACCACTCCGCTCTCCTTGTCAATAAGGAGAAATTAATCATAGGCACTAAACAGCTTATAATTGCAAAGTACCTTGCAAAGGTAAGGGAAAACAGCTCTTAACTTTACAAAAAAGCACCTAAACAGGCATGTCCAAGGGTCAGCTTCCGGTGATTTCTCCTGTCCTCCTGGTGAATCTGGGCATACTGGGGCAGTGCGGCAACTGCCATGTACACAGACAATCCTCTCCTCCCACCACCCCATCACTACAACCTGTGAGAGATGCACTTACATAGCCAAACTGGAAGCAAAGCTCTCTCCGGCCAAGATTGTGCTAGACAGTCAAGAGGAGAAGGTTAACACCTGCATTACACCTCAAGCAACTCATAGCCCTTCAAAACCCAAACCATCAACACCCACACATAGCAACACTAAACCCACATATGCGGAGGCCCTAAATATTAACCTGCCCAAGCAACAAGGACCTCCGAAGCCGAAAAGCAAACACCAGTCACAATCAAAGTGACACATAGCTCACAACACCAGTGTGCCACCCAACAATAGCCCCTAAGGCAAGACAATGTACCCAACACTGTAGTCATAGGTGACTCTATAGTCAGGCACACTGATGTCCCACTCACCAGGCTGAACAAGGAGAAAATTACAGTCCGCTTCCTGTCGGGTGCCAGGATCTGCCACATAACGCATGCACTCAAGTCACTCCACAACAAGTACAAATATGACTCTGTCATTGTCCATGCTGGAGTGAATGACGTGAGACGTACCTCCCTGAACTACATGAAAAGAGACATGGAAGAGCTCTTTGATTATGTGACCCAGGCAGGTATGACCCTAGCCCTGAGTAGCATCCTGCCTTTGCCCAGAATGATACCACAGTATAAGGACAAAATGATTGACTTCAACAATTGGCTAAGCTTCTGGTGTCATTCAAAGGGGATCCAGTATTTGTCTGCCTGGGAAGACATGATCGACAAACCATGATGCTTTGCCAGAGATGGTCTGCACCTGTCACCCCTGGGATTCAGGTTACTGCCTAAAGCTCTTGCCACCCCTATAGTGCCTTTTTTAGGCAAGGTTCAAAGGATAAAACCACCACCGTAACAGATACAAGCATGCAAAATCTGAAGGTAATGCTACTCAATGCTAGAAGGCTAAACCTCAAAATGCACTCTCTCGAGGCACTCCTAATAATGGAGAACATCGATATCTGTGCTGTAACAGAGACCTGGTTCAAGGCTCCAGAGAGCACCCCTGCAATACCAGGCTACAATTCTTACCACACTTTTCGGACACAAAACAAAGACCAAAATACTAAAAGGTGGGGGAGTGTCCATATTCACCAAGGATATTCACACCTCCAGGCTAGTTGCCCAACACAATGCATCTGAAATTCTCCAGGTGCAACTAACACTAGGTAAGACTGCAATCCATGCTGTAGCTTGCTACAGATCCCCCACCATGCCCCAAGATTCTCACTACACCTTTCTAAACATACTGGAAAATATTAAGATACAACCAAACACCCTAATACTGGGTGATTTCAACTACCCTGCCATTAATTGGGAAAACTACTCATGTACCAACTCCTTTTCCCCAATGGTTCTTGGAATTCATAAATTCCAACACCCTGGATCAACTAATCCATTGTCCCACCAGGGGCTCCAATATCCTAGACCTGGTCATTACCAACATGGGAGATAGATGCTCCACACCAGTGGTCACCCCCTCATTGGTCAGGTCTGACCATAAGCAAATCACCTTTGACATCCACATCCCACCCCCAGTAAGGAAACCTTAGAAAACTTCTCCAAAGCCAACTTCATGCTACTGAAGTCAGAAGTGACAAACTTCACAACACCCACGAAGATGGGTTCTGGAAGTTCGACTGCAGAATCCTACACTAAGGCACTGTACGAGCACATCCACTCGTGCATGAATCGTGCCATCCCAAATAGAATCAAGATGCTCTTCTCCAAATAAAGGAAGCCAATCTGGTGGTCCCCTGCTATAAACAAACTATACAACAGAAGGAAGAAACTGTTGCAGAAAAGAGGAAAATCCCAGGATGCAAAAATCTCCCTCACCAGCCTCAGTAAGAAGCTGAGATCCCTCATAAAATCCTCAAAAGCTAGTTACGAAAATAAAATTGCCAAATATTCCAAAGACAACCACAAGGCATTCTATAGTTATGTCATGAATCTAAATGGCAATGCTCAGATCTGCTCTGAGCTACAACAGAATGGCATTAAATATACTGATCCAAGGATATTGCCAATATCCTGGCAGATCGATTTAGTGCCAACTTCACCCCCTCTCACCCCCTATCCCAACTTCACCCCCTCTCACCCCCTAAACGGCCCATCTCAATACCAAAAGATTGTGAAATTCTGGTAATCACGGCCACACACAGGTAGAAACCACACACTCCAAAGCTAAGAATACAGCATTCATGGGACTAGATGACATCCCAGGCTGTGTACTACATGAACTACAAAATGAACCGGCACCTCACCTAAGTGTCATGTTTAATCATAGCCTCACCTCAGGCTTCGTGCCCACTGAGTGGCACACAGCTACAGTTATCCCGCTCCACAAGGAAGGATCTGCATTGGATACTGGGAACTACCGTCCCAGGAGTCTAACAAGCCTGATCTGCAAGGGCATGGAACGCATCATCATGGAACTTATAAACAAAGACATTAGCAACCTTCAAACACTGGATCCCACCCAGTTTGGGTTTGTGAAGGGCCGATCTTGTCTCCTGAATCTTATTGACTTCTTCGAATCAGTCTCCAGAGCTATGGACGAGGGTAAGGCGGTCCACCACAGCCTATCTGGACCTCGCCAAGTCCTTAGACAACATCCCCCACTCTGGAATCATAAATAAACTTACAAAGCTGGGCATAAATCCCTACGTCACTCGATGGGTTGCCAACTGGCTTACTGACAGAACCCAGTCTGTAAAAGTAGCCGACTCCAAATTCAGCTCCAGTCAAGTGACAAGTGGAGTACCTCAGGGTTCAGTCCTGGGACCACTCTTGTTTGGCATCTACTTCTCTGAAGTACAGGCCAACACTAAGGGACTCTGGCTAACAAAGTATGCAGATGACTGCAAAATGGGAGCCATTATTGAATCCCCAAATTATGTGGATATTCTACAAAAGGGCCTTACAGAAACAGATGCCTGGTGCCAGAGTCATGGGCTCAAGCTTAATGCCAAGTAATGTATAGTTATCCCCATTGGAAAAAAACATGTACCCATGAATTACTACATAGGTGGCAGAACAATAAACATCGAAAGTGTGATGAGAGACCTGGGGACACAGGTGGACAGTGGTCTCAGTTTCGATAACCACATCGCCACAACAGTCAGGAAATCCTTCTATGTGGCACACCTCATCACTAAGGGCTTTTCATCCAGAAAAAGGAGGTCATTGTCCCACTGTACTCATCCCTCATTAGACACATTACAGAGTATAATGCCCAGTTTGGTATGTACCGCACAAGACATCTGAAACAGCTGGAAAGGCCACAGAAATACCTCACTAAAATCACAGGCCTAAAGCAGACGCCATATACTGACAGTCTAAAAATAAACTCCAGCTATACTCTGTGGCATATCGTCTACTCAGATGCGATCTCTGCTTAACATACAAGGCCATGTCAAACCCTGAGCTGTTGGACATGCTCCACTTAAAGAAATCCCAATCTCTCAGAGACGCATGCTCCAGGGATCTAAACCTTGACATCACAATGAACAGAACATGCTGGATGGATAGGTTCCTGATCCAGAGACTACCCATACTCTGGAATAGACTGCCCATACACGTCAAGCAGAGCACCTCCTTGGCCCTCTTCAAAAGGAACCTTGATGATTGGATGGGAGATAGGAAATTGACCCAGGGGATCATGTCAGTTGCCCTGCTAGACAGGGGTCCACAGAAGTAAATATTGTGGGAAGAAATATCCAGGGAATTGTTATGGCTAGGCTTGCATAGGCCCTAGGGCCGATAGCCTAGTACCAACCTATAAACCTAAGACCAGACTGTAATACCACAACAGGAAAGAAACAAACCACCAACAAAGGTCTGTAGCAAAACATACTATTAAACCAGAAACTAGTCTAATTTTTACTTTTTTTTATATATAGAAAGATCTGTATAACCAAGACCTAAAACAGAAATTAACTACGTCAAACAAAAGGGAAGGGGTAGGTATGGGGCCTGACAAAGAACGCAGAGAAAGAGCAGAAGCAATAGAAACTCAAAACTTGAGAAAAAATATTAGATAAATATATTAGAAAACACTCGCAGCTAAATTAAATCCCTTGTGGAGCTCAGAATGAAGAGAACTCAATGCTTACAGAAACGTGGCAAACTAAATCTGAGGGATTTGGAGGAGAGGGGCATCATGGGTAGGGGTGGAGTTCAGATGTTGGAGCCTACAACTTTAGTATACGGCCGAGTTGGATCCGATGCTTGGATCGGAGACCCATAGGTTGAAGAGCAAATGAAAGCAACAACATGAGATCAACTTTTAAATTGACAGGAAAAAAGAATGCTCTCTTTAAAAGTACAATATACCATTGTGACAGTCCATTAAAGCACAAATGCCTAGCTTAAAAATAACTTTCCTAGGCAGAAAAGTATTAATAAAACAAATACATTTTAAAATGTAAGGTTTTTCCTAAAGGGAACTTATCTGCACAGCAAAGAAACAGCACAAGCCTACTATCAATCCTAGAAAGCCTCAGAGGAGCATAAACTTCAAAGGCAGGACAGCTCTGAACAGCTTTGTACCCAAACCTGTCTTTCGTATTCAGCTCAACTTGAGCTGACTGATGATTTGGGTGTGTAAAAGATGCCCTGAAGCTTTGGAATCTGGCCAGCTGTTATATCTTATGCAAGATATAACCCTTACAGTTACAACTACTGCTGCAAAGATCCATATGATGAGCATTAATCATTTTCCACAAACACTTTCCTGTCTCCAATTTGTAATATTTTTCACTTCTGATAAAATCTTGTAAATATCATCTGTTTGATGGCACAATTGCATCTTTACTAATTCAAGTCTTGGCTGCTTTCTCACGGCCAGGTTTAGAGCATAAACTCAATGTGCCCTTTCAATTAACACATCTTACAGTGGAACACCAGTCGAGATGCTTATATGGGCTTTCATAAAATTAATACAGTCTGTTACTCCCAGTTTATCAGGAACAGCAGAAAGCATCAGGTTTGCTTTGTGTCTCCATCTTCTAATGCTACCATTTTTTGAAACAGAAGCCTCCTATTCAGCCAGCCTTTCCTTCATTTCAACACCCTATTTTTTTTTTTTTACAGTTTTATTGTTTTGTTTGAATAGCTAGTTAAAAACTACTTCTATTTTTTTCAGCCTTTTGATATTTGAGTTGATGTATTCTTTC
>NC_056751.1:268339550-268347050 GCF_019279795.1 Protopterus annectens
CTGCTGGTTCTGTGTCACAGTCTGTGGGTCTGTTGCTGTTTGAAAATGTTCATTTCTTTCAAAGGACATCTTGAGTGTCCTCGTTCTTTTGTATGCAAAATTAGGAGAATGCCCTATGGCTTGAACTAGATTCTGTTGTGATGAAATAATATTCCAATTTCTATGTATTACTTCTTTGATAGAATGCATATCCCTGCTAATGGGCACAGGGAAGCTGCAAAATCTATCAGTTTGTGGAACCTCAGCACTGGCTTTAGAAGTGAAGCCATATAACATGATAGGTTTATGTTTACTGTGTCTGTGTGCTGCAACTTCAGAGAAAACATCATAAATTAGTTGCTTAGGGTAATTTCTGTCAGCAAACAACCTAGATAAAAACATGCTTTCTGTGTTGAAAGTACAGTCGTCACTAATCAGTCTGGATAGCCTAATAAACTGGCCCTTAAGCACATTCTTTTTCATAAAGAATGGATGCTGGCTATGAAAATCCAGGAAGTTATTCCTATAAGTTTCTTTTCTGTAGATGTTGGAGGAAAGTGTTCCATTGCTGCTATCCAACGAAATGATAGTGTCCAGAAAGTTAATCTGTGTACCTTGTCCGGAAACCACAAAGTCTAAGTATGGGATACTGTTAGATAAAGATTCAATAAACGTGTTCAATTCTGTTAAATGTCCGCTCCACACAAAAAAAATATCAATGAAACGTTTATAGAGATGCACTTTGTCAAAGTTAGGTAACAGTTTAAGGGTTTCCAGTTCCCATGTACCTAGTACAAGATTTGCAAAGGCTGGGGCCATTTTCGAACCCATAGCCACTCCTTTAACCTGCTTGTAACATTTGTTGTTGAAATAGAAGAAATTGTTAGTAAGAACTGCCGTGGTAAGAGCTGTTAATGTTTCAATGTGATTGTTAGTAAAGCCAGCATATTTGTTAAGAAATAGTCTGATAGCTTCCAGCCCTTCATGATGTGGGATATTTGTGTACAGAGCAACTATGTCAAGGGAAACCAGCGTGCAGTTAGTAAAATCCAGTCTAGATTCATACAGTGTGTTAAGAAAATCCCAGGAATCCTTTATATAGTATTCTGTAGCCTGCACTAAAGGGTTGAACACACTGTCAAGAAATTCCAAAATATTTTCAGTCTTCGTGCGCTTGTTAGAAATTATTAGCCTGAAAGGAGGGTCTTTCTGATTCTTGTGTATTTTTGGAATCCCAAACATTTTGCCTAAGTTGGGGTTATGTGTTTGTAAAAATACTAATTCCTCAAGGGAAAGTTGCTGTGTACGTTCCAAAGCTTTAAGCATGCTATCTATTTTCTTAAAATGTGCATTCACTTCTTTCATTGTCACTGTTTTGTAGAACTCATTGTCTGTAAGCATGCTTTCAATTTTATCAATATATTTCTTTTGCTCCATTAGCACAATTCCAGTGCCCTTGTCTGCCTTCATAATTCTGAGCGTTTTATCTTGACTTAATTCATACAATGCATGCTGTTCTGAAATAGAAAGGTTAAACCACTTATTGCCAGCAGGTTGTTTTAACAAGTTTCTAATATCTTGTTCGCAAACTCTCAGAAATGTGTGCAGGGTGTTATTCAATGCTGGGTTATATAAACTCCTTTCTAAGAACACTATTGTTAAAATTACTTGCGGATGAACCTGTGGAATCCATACTACTACTACTAGTGGCACTAATATCATTATCAACTTCCTGGCTGTTATTCTGTTCAGAAAACAAAATTTTAAATTCAGCTTTCTTAAAAATAAGCGTAAGTCTAATAATACATCTGTAACATTTGCTCTTTGAGCAGGTATAAAAGAAAATCCTCTCTCAAGCACTTGCATATGGACAGATGAAAAATCTCTGTCTGTAAGATTAAAAATAGTTCCAGAAAGTATGTGCAGCTTGTCTATTGGTACATTGCTCTGGTAGTACTCCTGGTTGTCATGCCCCTGCCTGTGAAGTGGAACCGGTTCTGTCCACCTCGGCCTCTCCCCTCCCTCTCCCTGTACCTCTGCCTCTCGGTGCCATCGGAGGTGTTAAGTCTGCTGGAAACCATTCATTTGGCCTTGTAATAAAAAGGTTGCTGCAATTCATCAGTAAATTCCTCAGCAAATTCAACCTGCTGAAACCTAGGTGGAGGAGGGGGTGTGTGAGGAACATAAAACCTGTTAAAGTTGGGAGCTGCAACTCTTTGTGCTGGTCTAGTATCACTTTCTGTTGCTGGTACTGGGGGAGGGTGAGTTTGTACAAAATTCCTGTTGCTCATCTGATGCTGACCAGAGTAATTTACAAATCTCTGCTGACCTCCAAATCTTCGCACATATTTCTCATTATTAAGTCTGTAGGCAGTGTTATTTCTGTATTGTTGCAAGTCTCTATCAAGTTTTTGCCGCTTCCTGTGGGTCAGTGTGGCAATGTGCCTAGTAATCCTAGGCGAAATCCCATCATAAAGGTGCCTGAAATAATCAAAGTCCTGATGAGCTAGTATGGCCATGTTCAAGGCTACGATCTCCTTCTTAACTGACTCTAACCTTTTGACATTGTGGCTGATTAGAAGCTTCAAGCTGGCAATGCCTGTATCCTGATACATTTTAACCAGGTCAGCATAAAGTTGGCACTGCCTGGTGATCCCGTTTGGAAATTTATAAAATCTCAGACCTTGTGGGATTATGTTGAAGTGAATACATGAGGCCAGGAAGTGATTGTCATATTCAACATTTTTGTAAAACATGATTTTGCATTCCAGATCAAAAATAAGGGACTTGCAGTGTAAGTTGGCATTGTTGTGATCTTCTCTCGCTGCTGCTCCCATGTTCCTAGATTGTTGCCCATGCAGGCCATCAGCAAGGAAGGGATTATTACTTCCATTGTTAAGAACATTTAAAATGTCAGTTATTCCTTGCGCTTGTTGTGCTTGAGGAACAGGATTATTATTAGCAACCTCCCTTGCTGTTTCAAGCACTTCTCCGTTGTCAGGTTGTGAATCTTGTGTGGTATTATTGCTTCTACCACTAAAAAGACTAGGGCTGAATCCTCTGGCATCCCTTTGTGCATTATTAACTCTGTGTAGCAAACTCCGTGCCCTGCTCATTGTGTCATTGAATTCTTCAAATAAAAGGTCGTAATCAGTTGCTTGCACCATTCCATTATTCGGTGGTTGGCTACTAGAGCCTGGTTCAGCTGCAGGTGTTCCTTCCATAGTTTCGGTCAGAAAACAAATAACTTGCAAAATAAACTGACTAATAATAGAAGAACTAAAAGTTATTAAACTCAAAACTTCTAACTTAACACAAAAATATAAAAAGCACTTGAAAGGAATCACACTAAGTCCGAACTGTTGATTAGCGCTTTCATCCTTTATTATGTACAAGGACTTCTTCAGATCTAAGCAAGCAACTCAAAATTTCTGTTTAAATAGGGAATAATGATACATAATACAATATTCAAATTGTCAGACCAATTAGAATGAAATGTGTAAAATATGCATGATGTAGTATTTACAGCCAATGAAGTGATTTGTCAGAGGTATCAAAGTGGCTTCCACTGCTGTATACTGTTGACCAATGTTACTACATAAAAACTTTTCAGTCAAACCAAAGACATTGTTACTGTAACAAATCAGAGCAACCCCAGGCTATGTGTGTCTCTATGAAAGAATTAGCAGGACTAACTCACCATTCTATGTGTGTGCATAAAGCAATGGGCAATAACATAGGAATTAAACAAAACAATGAGATAGCTTGTAATGCAAACATCAGAATATTATGATAACCACCGCAATGCACACTTAACATTAATATTTTCATTGAGACCAAGTCCGTTATCAGCATTCAGTAGCAATTGCCAGCGGAGTTCTTTCAATTCTAAAAATGTCTCACAGTCTCCAAAGAATTGCTGTATTTGCTCCAAAACAAAGAATTTAAAACCAGAGAAGTTGGGGCAGTGAAGACTGTGTCTGCCTAATGCATTGCTGTCATCCTGTTGCCTAATGGCAGCCAAATGCTCCTTAATGCGATCTGATAATTTTCTTATTGTCTTACCAACATAAAACGAATTACAGGTGTTGCAAATACTTGCATATACTACAAATTTAGTGTGGCAGTCAAAATAGCTTTTAAACACAACTTTAGTATTGCTGTGTCTGAAAGTGTATTCTGTACCTGTATAAATATGCGTGCAGACTACACAACCATTGCACTGAAACATGCCATGCTGCTGGTTCTGTGTCACAGTCTGTGGGTCTGTTGCTGTTTGAAAATGTTCATTTCTTTCAAAGGACATCTTGAGTGTCCTCGTTCTTTTGTATGCAAAATTAGGAGAATGCCCTATGGCTTGAACTAGATTCTGTTGTGATGAAATAATATTCCAATTTCTATGTATTACTTCTTTGATAGAATGCATATCCCTGCTAATGGGCACAGGGAAGCTGCAAAATCTATCAGTTTGTGGAACCTCAGCACTGGCTTTAGAAGTGAAGCCATATAACATGATAGGTTTATGTTTACTGTGTCTGTGTGCTGCAACTTCAGAGAAAACATCATAAATTAGTTGCTTAGGGTAATTTCTGTCAGCAAACAACCTAGATAAAAACATGCTTTCTGTGTTGAAAGTACAGTCGTCACTAATCAGTCTGGATAGCCTAATAAACTGGCCCTTAAGCACATTCTTTTCATAAAGAATGGATGCTGGCTATGAAAATCCAGGAAGTTATTCCTATAAGTTTCTTTTCTGTAGATGTTGGAGGAAAGTGTTCCATTGCTGCTATCCAACGAAATGATAGTGTCCAGAAAGTTAATCTGTGTACCTTGTCCGGAAACCACAAAGTCTAAGTATGGGATACTGTTAGATAAAGATTCAATAAACGTGTTCAATTCTGTTAAATGTCCGCTCCACACAAAAAAATATCGTCAATGAAACGTTTATAGAGATGCACTTTGTCAAAGTTAGGTAACAGTTTAAGGGTTTCCAGTTCCCATGTACCTAGTACAAGATTTGCAAAGGCTGGGGCCATTTTCGAACCCATAGCCACTCCTTTAACCTGCTTGTAACATTTGTTGTTGAAATAGAAGAAATTGTTAGTAAGAACTGCCGTGGTAAGAGCTGTTAATGTTTCAATGTGATTGTTAGTAAAGCCAGCATATTTGTTAAGAAATAGTCTGATAGCTTCCAGCCCTTCATGATGTGGGATATTTGTGTACAGAGCAACTATGTCAAGGGAAACCAGCGTGCAGTTAGTAAAATCCAGTCTAGATTCATACAGTGTGTTAAGAAAATCCCAGGAATCCCCCTTAAACTGTTACCTAACTTTGACAAAGTGCATCTCTATAAACGTTTCATTGACGATATTTTTTTTGTGTGGAGCGGACATTTAACAGAATTGAACACGTTTATTGAATCTTTATCTAACAGTATCCCATACTTAGACTTTGTGGTTTCCGGACAAGGTACACAGATTAACTTTCTGGACACTATCATTTCGTTGGATAGCAGCAATGGAACACTTTCCTCCAACATCTACAGAAAAGAAACTTATAGGAATAACTTCCTGGATTTTCATAGCCAGCATCCATTCTTTATGAAAAGAATGTGCTTAAGGGCCAGTTTATTAGGCTATCCAGACTGATTAGTGACGACTGTACTTTCAACACAGAAAGCATGTTTTTATCTAGGTTGTTTGCTGACAGAAATTACCCTAAGCAACTAATTTATGATGTTTTCTCTGAAGTTGCAGCACACAGACACAGTAAACATAAACCTATCATGTTATATGGCTTCACTTCTAAAGCCAGTGCTGAGGTTCCACAAACTGATAGATTTTGCAGCTTCTGTGCCCATTAGCAGGGATATGCATTCTATCAAAGAAGTAATACATAGAAATTGGAATATTATTTCATCACAACAGAATCTAGTTCAAGCCATAGGGCATTCTCCTAATTTTGCATACAAAAGAACGAGGACACTCAAGATGTCCTTTGAAAGAAATGAACATTTTCAAACAGCAACAGACCCACAGACTGTGACACAGAACCAGCAGCATGGCATGTTTCAGTGCAATGGTTGTGTAGTCTGCACGCATATTTATACAGGTACAGAATACACTTTCAGACACAGCAATACTAAAGTTGTGTTTAAAAGCTATTTTGACTGCCACACTAAATTTGTAGTATATGCAAGTATTTGCAACACCTGTAATTCGTTTTATGTTGGTAAGACAATAAGAAAATTATCAGATCGCATTAAGGAGCATTTGGCTGCCATTAGGCAACAGGATGACAGCAATGCATTAGGCAGACACAGTCTTCACTGCCCCAACTTCTCTGGTTTTAAATTCTTTGTTTTGGAGCAAATACAGCAATTCTTTGGAGACTGTGAGACATTTTTAGAATTGAAAGAACTCCGCTGGCAATTGCTACTGAATGCTGATAACGGACTTGGTCTCAATGAAAATATTAATGTTAAGTGTGCATTGCGGTGGTTATCATAATATTCTGATGTTTGCATTACAAGCTATCTCATTGTTTTGTTTAATTCCTATGTTATTGCCCATTGCTTTATGCACACACATAGAATGGTGAGTTAGTCCTGCTAATTCTTTCATAGAGACACACATAGCCTGGGGGTTGCTCTGATTTGTTACAGTAACAATGTCTTTGGTTTGACTGAAAAGTTTTTATGTAGTAACATTGGTCAACAGTATACAGCAGTGGAAGCCACTTTGATACCTCTGACAAATCACTTCATTGGCTGTAGTACTACATCATGCATATTTTACACATTTCATTCTAATTGGTCTGACAATTTGAATATTGTATTATGTATCATTATTCCTATTTAAACAGAAATTTTGAGTTGCTTGCTTAGATCTGAAGAAGTCCTTGTACATAATAAAGGATGAAAGCGCTAATCAACAGTTCGGACTTAGTGTGATTCCTTTCAAGTGCTTTTTTTATTTTTGTGTTAAGTTAGAAGTTTTGAGTTTAATATATATATATATATATATATATATATATATATATATATATATATATATATATGTATATATATATATATATATATATATATATATATATATATATATATATATATATATATATATATATATATATATATATATATATATATATATATATATATATATATATATATATATATATATATATATGTATATATATATATATATATATATATATGTATATATATATATATGTATATATATATATATATATATATATATATATATATATATATATATATATATATATATATGTATATATATATATATATATATATATATATATATATATATATATATATATATATATATATATATATATATATATATATATATATATATATATATATATATATATATATATATATATATATATATGTATATATATATATATATATATATATATATATATATATATATATATATATATATATATATATATATATATATATATATATATATATATATATATATATATATATAT
>NC_056751.1:268349550-268354663 GCF_019279795.1 Protopterus annectens
TAACAATGTTCCCAATGCGATAGTCCAAAAAAGAGAAAATTCGTGGATACAAACGGCTTTTATTAAAATGAAAAAACGTAAGCGCTTTCACTATTCAAGATAGCTTCCTCAGACGTTAAAGTTTAAAATGTACTAAACAGGATATATATAAAACAAACTCACATCTCTCGATATCAATATACGACATCACTTCCTGTTAGCATACTAATTATCCTGCATTGTATGATATTTGATGGAGATCAGATATACAAACATATTTCATTTAAATTTGCATCTTGTATAAAACCAAAATAGCACAAACATCCATGCAGTTCAAAACACTTTCCATTAATATTAATATATGACTCGCTAAAAGTATCTAACAATATCACCGCCTGTTGCCAAACAATGCGTAATTACATCGCAAGTGATACATAATAAAATGATGCTACAAAAACATTAAATAGATCCACATTCTAATCAATGTTTGTCAACCGCAGCCCCCTTGCATTATAGTAACAATAACTGATCCAATTCATAACTTGCAAATATCGTCACTGCCTTTTGACAAATGCAACGGTTTGCGTACGTTGTGCAAATAATGATGCGAATGTTAAATAAAAGTTAGGCATGTATTAAATATACCCAAATAACTTAATAGTAGCCAGCGATCACAAATTCCTTACATTATATTGACAGTTAATTCAACAATCAAATTGCTAAAACAAAGACGCATGTACGTAAAAACTTACTTACAATACATAGGTGCAAAACATCAACGGCTTGTTGACGATAACCAAATAATTAATAATGCATCTTGTTCATAAAATTCTTAACCAAACAAATCATGTTTCTAAAATAAAATATAAAATATACACAGTGACAGAGGTACGTATCGAAGCAATGACATGTGCTGGCTGCAATGCATGCTAGGTAAAAATTCAACATATATACGCTAGTCCAGATTTCTAGAAAATGTACAAACGCAACATACGTTGCTGGTTCATAAAGCCGATGCTGCGAGGTTATTCAGAGCATAGTAGAAATATATGTGCTGTTTAAAAAGGGGTGGATCTATCATCACTTAAATTTAAGCACGGCAGTGCGTACACCTGATTGCTTGCGTCCTTCTATGGTACATGTTAGCTTAAACTTTCAATTCCTTCTCCATCTGATTGTTTATGTAAAGTTGGAATGTATGCAGGGAGCAACTATATATATTCTGGTGTGAAACTACCTAAATAGAGCCCATTTACATGTCTATAAATATGGAGGTGTAAACAAAGGATATTCTAATATACTATCAGGAATGAAACCATTCTGTATATGGAGTAACTGTCATACATATATATATGACAGACATAGAAGGGTGTGGCTCAAAGTATGGAAGGTAAATGATATGGTAGCCTCAACACAATGATGTAGTATAGCATAACTGGCCATCGTATAATGCAGTACTATGATACTCATAGGGGCCTAGATTTAAGTACAGGTCTCAAGGACAGGGTCTCATTCAGGCCGAGGCATCTGTGTGCACCCAGCCTGAAGATCCACTTTAATTCTAACCCTTCTGTGGTGTTGACAATATCCCCTGCCCTAACTGTGGGATGTACAACTTGTAAAACCTGGAATAGAAATTTGTGATCTTCTCCAAATGTGAGCATATGCTTGGAGATAGCACTGTAGGTTTCACTCCTCCCATATGCATATAGATGATCACGGATTCTTTCCCTGATCGTCCTATTCGTCTTTCCAACATAGAACGAGAAGCAAATCCGGCAATATGCCACATAGACAACATTCTTGGTGTTACAATTGGAGCTGTGATGTAACTCCCAAAGTTTCCCATCATTGGGACATCTGAAGAACCTAGAGGTGTCAATATGTGCACACTGGGCACAGGACCCACACTTCCTCGTGCCCTTTTGCCATGGCAAGATTCCATTAGACGTGATGCCAGATAACCTCGGATAGCATAGTAGTTGCTTCAAGTTACTACTGTTCTTAAAAGTATATCTAGGACAATTGCCCACAATCCGTTTTATTTCCTGATCCGCCATGAGAGAATTCCAATTGTCACTGATGACCCGTTGTACAAAAGGTGTATTAGTGCCTAATGGCATAACTATAGACAACTGTTTATAATTCTCAGGTTTCTTGGGGGCAATTGGCTGTACCACGTGGCCTCCGCATATTAAACATGCCAACATACGGGAATGTGTATCCGGACCTACTGGCCAAATGGCAAGTTATCAACCTACAAGCCAGCAGGGCGCACATGAAACTTATCATAGAATTTTTTAAACCAATTGAGGATGACCTAGTGGCTAATGTTAAATTACAAGAACAACAACTAGCTGACCTGATTGGTGCGGATTTAGCCAGTGCTTATATGTATGAAATAATGGACAAGGTCTCTAGGTTTGGAGACACATTGTTGAAACAGAAGAAGAATAAATTACACAGGGACAAGCAAGACTTTCAATTAAATAATGTATTCCTATGGCCTAAAGTTGGAAATGTGGATACACAGGGCCATACTAAATCTACACATCAGGCCTATGGGCAAGCCACTTCCCATAAGGCGAAGGATGTAAGTCAAACCAACACTATAGTTAGAGATGTAGCACGAAATACTATGGATACAGCAGAAGTTACGAGCATAGGAGCAGACTCCATTAATATTGGCATAAATAATCAGGAGAATAATGATAAGATCACCCCTGGCACAAGAGGATCTCCACAAGGGACTGACACTCCACGGTCAGTCACATCTGTTTATTTTACTCCTGCACAGGCCTCTAATACAGCCATAAGTTTGAATGCCAACAACATTGATACCACTGTTCGTAGGAAAATACAACTGGACAAATTACGTCCAGTAGACAAACGGGATTTTCCGGATGTCCCTCTTCCCATACGAACAGGCCGCAAGAGGTCGATCGATTATATGTCGGGGAACGAAGTCAACATGAGGAACGATCAAATGGGCAGGTACAACCAACCACGGAAGAGATGGACAAACGATCGTTAGTATGGAATATATCACAACATCGATTAAATGCAAATGAATTATCAGTGCTTGAAAAGGGTTTGACTTTCATTCCCAGTATGAGAACGGACATTAGTGATATCCTAGTAGCTGTAAGACTCTTCATCAGGGATATTGGTCTGAAATTACAGTTTAATAAAGATGTACCCAGACAAGAACAACCGTTCAGGCGTAAAAGCCTGTATAATCCCCCATTGAATTCTAGTCTGGAAACTTTTCTTAAAGGCGTAGAGAATCATATGTACCAGGGTTTGAACTATAATAATCAGTCTCTAGAAGAAAATCTATCGTCACCTGATAAAAGAGCCCTAACTTCCTTGAGAGAGAATGATAACATTATCATTAAACCAGCGGATAAGGGGGGCCGCATAGTGGTAATGGACAGATCTTATTATGTTCAGACGATGTTGGAAATGCTCAACACACCATCTTATGAGAAGATAGACCAACATTTTGTACAAACGTGTATACATCGAACATCTTGTACACTGGAGGACTGCCATAAATTGGGTGTTCTCACCAAGGATCGGTTGGATTATTTCCGGGTGGATTCACCCCTGACACCTTACATCAATGGTCTCCCGAAAATCCATAAGGATCAGTGCAAACCTCCGTTAAGGCCCTTTGTGGCCGGTTCGGGGTGGCTTACGGAGCCAATATCCATCTATTTGGACTATAAGCTCAAGGAAGTGTTATCTAAATTTCCATATGTACTTAGAGACACAGGCCAATTTCTGGGCGATCTATTTGGAGCAATTAATTCCATTGATGACAAATCTGAGCTGCTACTGTCGACCTTTGATGTGGTTTCGTTGTTTACATGCATCCCCAACTATGAGGGCATAAGTATGGTTAAATCTGTACTGCTTGACCATATTTCTATGGTGGAATGCGACTTTCTTTGTCTATTACTAGAAATAGTACTCGAAAACAACGTATTTGCTTTCAGTGATGGCATCTATAGGCAATGTACTGGAGTCGCGATGGGAACAAGCTGCGCGAACTCATACGCCAACTTAGTGATGGTAGCTTGGGAGACTAATGTACTTATGAGCCATGACAACGTCGTCTTCTATAGGAGATTTGTCGACGACCTGTTCATTCTTTGGAGGGGTACTATGGATTCTCTTACACGATTTCACCATCACATTAACAGCCTACCAGGCTTTCTCAAGTTCACAATGGAGTCATCTTCAGAATCCATTAATTATTTGGACATCACCATTACTAAACATGGTGACAATCTATCTTCCTGTATCTATAGGAAAACATGCCATATACCATCATATTTGGCCAGTGACAGTATGCATGACCAAAAAATTTTTAATAATATAGTTAAGGGACAGGCACTTCGCCTCCCCTCGTAACCTTTGCTCATGTGAATCTGATTTTGTACTACAATTGAATCAACTCAAAGAAAGTTTCATCACAAGAGGTTATGATTATACAAAAGTTGAGAGACAGTGCCATATAGTCCATAGATTGAGAGCTACCCGAGGGAGACCTTACATGAAGGACAGAATTGCCCCCAAGAAACCTGAGAATTATAAACAGTTGTCTATAGTTATGCCATTGGGCGCTAATACACCTTTGTACAACGGGTCATCAGTGACAATTGGAATTCTCTCATGAGGCGGATCAGGGAAATAAAACGGATTGTGGGCAATTGTCCTAGATATACTTTTAAGAAGAGTAGTAACTTGAAGCAACTACTATGCTATCCGAGGTTATCTGGCATCACGTCTAATGGAATCTTGCCATGGCAAAAGGGCACGAGGAAGTGTGGGTCCTGTGCCCAGTGTGCACATATTGACACCTCTAGGTTCTTCAGATGTCCCAATGATGGGAAACTTTGGGAGTTACATCACAGCTCCAACTGTAACACCAAGAATGTTGTCTATGTGGCATATTGTCGATTTGCTCTCGCTCTATGTTGGAAAGGCGAATAGGACGATCAGGGAAAAGAACTCGCGTGATCATCTATATGCATATGGGAGGAGTGAAACCCTCACAGTGCTATCTCCAAGCATATGTCACATTTGAGAAGATCACAAATTTCTATTCCAGGTTTTACAACAAAGT
>NC_056751.1:268355163-268360163 GCF_019279795.1 Protopterus annectens
TCATTGGCACTATTCTCAGAACTAGCCTTATCCCTGGGCCATAGGAAAACATTCTGTTTAGAGAAATCATCTAAGTCTCTGTTTATTTTTCTTTTTTTATATTCCAACAGTCTCGTTTCATAACGTTGCACCTTTTCAATGGTTTCTTGCAAAAAAACTTCAGCTGGACCATCCCCACAGACTTCAAACAAATCATACTGATGTTGCATTACATCGTTCCTCAAATCATTTTCGATCGGTTGAAAATAATCTATTAGTAACTTCATGTAAGCACGACTCGTATCAATATTTATTTGCTGCCATTTAGACAATAAATCCGAGTATACTGTCCCATAAGAAGGCATGTTTAACACCCTCAAACCCCTCGGTATAATGTTAAGGTTTAAGCATGCTTCCAAGTGGAAGCGTTGACACTGCAAGCGCTTAAACCTATAAATTTCATTTTCCAAGTAGTTTTTTAGTGCTCTAACCTCTTGCTGGTTGTTCTTGTCCATCTCAGAATTGTCCAAAAACTCCGTCGCTTTCATTTGGAGCAACGGATTGGATAAATCAGTCAATAAGTTCCTGAGCCTCATATTTGCATTATAGCCAGTCTCCTTTTCTGCCGCCGATGCTGCTGCTGCTCCGTCCATTCCCCTGTTATATTTAAAAACTCACAAACGGCCCAACGATATACACAAAATCCTCGTAGCACCCAAGGAACAAATGCAGCAAGCAAGCGATAACAGTTCAATATTCAAGTGCAAGATCAAATCACTGCTTCACAAAGTCACGTAGTCGAAGGTTTAAATAATCAAACACATTTAATTGTAGAAATATATACAAACAGAACGTAAGCACTTTCACGACCTCATATCGCTTCATCAGACGTAACAACAACTGACAACTCAGCCTCATACATATAAGAAATTCAAAACTCTTAATTAGATAATTGATCTGTCACATTTAAAGCGCCAACATTTAAAATATAAAAAACATCAACAGAAAGTTGAGAAATCATCATGAATAATTCATTTTAAAAAACTAAACAAACATTAACAGCAATGTTAAAACACTTGTTATTAGAAACATTTGTTAATAAAAACATTTGTTAATAAAAATATATATCTAGCGCAAAGGTCTAGCCCTAAGAATGGGTTTAATGGTGGTGCTATCATTTAATCCCAAACCCCTGTGCGCCCCCAACCTAAAAATCCAGCGAAGCTCAGCACATTCTGTATCATTAGTAAGGTTCCCCATCCTAATGTTAGCATGTTAAGTGTTTTAACATTGCTGTTAATGTTTATGTTTAGTTTTTTAAAATGAATTATTCATGATGATTTCTCAACTTTCTATTGATGTTTTTTATATTTTAAATGTTGGCGCTTTAAATGTGACAGATCAATTATCTAATTAAGAGTTTTGAATTTCTTATATGTATGAGGCTGAGTTGTCAGTTGTTACGTCTGATGAAGCGATATGAGGTCGTGAAAGCGCTTACGTTCTGTTTGTACATATTTCTACAATTAAATGTGTTGGATTATTTAAACCTTCGACTACGTGACTTTGTGAAGCAGTGAATTGATCTTGCACTTGAATATTGAACTGTTATCGCTTGCTTGCTGCATTTGTTCCTTGGGTGCTACGAGGATTTTGTATATATATATATATATATATATATATATATATATATATATATATATATATATATATATACATACACACATACACACACACACACACACACACACACACACACACACACACACACACACACACACACACTCATATCTGGTTCAAGGTCCCCATCCTGTCAGCCAACCTTGCAATTCTCACACTAATTCTGAGTTAATGAACGTATTGAGACACAAGTCTAATGGTAACCCTTTTTTGATAGATGATGCTAACCTTAATAATGATAGATGATGCTAACCTTAATAACCAACAAGTGTTTCTGATATCCAACTCTGTAACAACATTTCGTTGGATTGTAAACCTCTCATTATGAAACTGGAAAGGAAGTTTATGTCTTTTAAAAGCTTAGAATTAGACATCCGATTTTTGGAAACGTGTGTACAGTTAGGTATTTCTCAAAAGGGTTGCACATGAATAATTTTCCCAATGGAACCAGGAAGAATTCCCCTTTACATACAGAATTAAGCAAGGTTTATGAGGCAGGTCTGAAAGCCCTTATCGTCCACATCAATGATAATAAGGTACAGTTGAAACAAATCATTTCAGAGATTTCCACGCTTAATGATAGCATTTGTAATCATCCTGAATTCTGTATTCACAAACCTTTATATGACTATAGTACCCAAGATAACTAGATACACTGCCACCCTTTTAAAAAGGAAAAGGAACAAATTAAAGAGATCAACAGCAATACCAATCAGGCAATGCTTATCCTATTAGATCCTCTTTTTATTTTGATTATTCAGAAGGACGTAACCCAAGGCACTTTCCTAGTCACAGGAATTAAAATTTTGGGTATTCTAACTTCAGAGCAACAAACCTGAACATGTTTATGAGAATTAATACCACGGACAGTTTCAGTAACAGGGGTCGTATTGTTCATGACAGTATTAACTAATTCCTCCCCTTCAATCACTATGAAAAAGAGACAACCACTTCATGTCTCGTGGATATTCCAATAGAGTCTCATTCTTCCAACAGGGTGTATAGTACTAGTAGTAATTATTCACACCCTAGGGGTACCATTTGCTACATTGAAAATGATGAGACTGGTCAGATAGGGGTCCCTATTGCAGTTCCAAGTAATGAATGTACCTCTCCTATTATTCCACCTGTTTTGAGTGCTCAGCCACCTAACAGGAATGGCATCAACAGTCATAAAGGGAATTCCCATATACACCCAACCAATTCTTCACACACTACTACTTCAGTTAGTAAGAAAAGTATTAATGATCCTGGATCTAATTTCAATAAAACACCATCCTCGTCTTTTTTAGATCAGAGATTTACTCCGGTCAGGATGAGGTCTCTTCTGTAGTAAGAAGGAAAGGGAAAGGTTCAAGGTTTTCCCAACTACCTCCAAGACACATGGTAGCAAGGTCAAGTTGCAGGTAACTCATTCTTCTGAAACTCTTTCTTTACACTCTCAGTGTAAGGAAACAAGGGATTTGATGATGTTAGGATTTAACAGTAATGTTGTTGCAGTTAAACACTCTGTTAGTGACAAGGTAAATATTCCTCCTCCCAAAGTAGATACACTTGACACAAATGATTTTTCTGATGACAATACTCAGGATGTGACTCAGGACAATCATAAAGGCCAAATCTTGGTTACTTGTGAACAGTGTTTGCAATGATATTGATTTGATGTCTGTATTTAATTTGTCTAGTAAAAAATTTATCTCAGGATCATTTGAATGTACTTAAGAAGGGATATATGCTCATCCCGTCACAGAGGGCAAATTTATCAAACATTTTATTAGACCTTAGGCTATACATTAGGAAGTTAAATCTTAAACTATTTTTAGACAGATGATGAAGACGATGATACGCAAAGTTCACAGTCTATTAACTCACAGAGCCTTAAAACTCAGTGCTGTTATTCAGTCCCTAAGAAAAAGAGTCTGGTTAACCCACCCCTTAATAACACCTTATCTACTTAAGTGTGTGAGGAAGATTTTAGAAGCACTTTAAATCCAAACACAATTGGTTTAACTTAACAGTCAACAAAAGAAAAGCTTTGATGGAACTGTCTAATAATGTTACTCAGAGTAATGAAAACTGATAAAGGGACGGAAAGTGTGATAATGGACCAAGGTACTTGTGTCAAAAAAATTCAATAAGACAACGATGACTTCTATGAGAAATATTCCTTACAGTCACCTCACAGTTTGACTACATCGACAAGGTATTGAAAACCATTACGTAAGGATCATCACATTACTGAAGACGAATTTTTATTCATGTGGTCTCCAAATCCGTGTTTAGGGAAACTGTTTGCATCCCTAAGCTACATAACAACTCTTCAATTCACCCTTATAGACTTATTTTTTCTAATAAAAAAACAAAAACTGAAAACATTGCTCAGTATACTGACTTTGTCCTTAACCCCTTAGTTCAAGCGACACCCCATTATATAATAGACTCTTGGGACTTTTTAAATACATTATATACTGCTGATATTGACTTATCTAAATGCATACTTGTTACGTTAGATATTGTAGCCCTGTATACCAGTATACCCCATGTGGAAGAGGTTGAGTATGTCAAACATTATTTGTGTAAATATGTTAAATTACCCAAGAAACAAATCACCACTTTGGCCACTCTTATTTCCCTGGTTTTAGAGAATAACTTTTTCCACTTTAATGGAGACATCTATCACCAAGTCAGAGGCGTGGCAATAGGTACGAAGATAGCCCCGGCATTTGCTAATCTCGTCTTAACAGAGTGGGAGACTGACACTCTAGTGCATTTGCCCGTTTTCTTTCTTTTTGAAATGTTATAAGAGGTTTATTGATGACATTTTTTTTATTGTGTGGGAGGGAACTGTTAATCAACTCAATATGTTTGTGGAGAATGTATCAGACAGTATTGCTTTTTTGAAATTTGTAATTGGTAGTCACGGTGATGAAGTTTCCTTCAGAGACATTAATATTTCCATTGACAGGCACAAGAAGCATTTTAAATCCTCTGTCCATAGGAAAAATACATTTAGGAACAACTACCTTGATTTTGACAGTTCACACTCATATTTTATGAAAAGAAATGTATTGAAAAGTCAATTTATAAAAGAGTGTCAAGATTAACTAGTGACAATATGGTGTTCGAAAAAGTGTGTGACTTTCTCTCCTCATTATTTATTCAAACGAATTATCCCTTAACGTTAATTAACTAGGTCAGAAGTCAAATCACAAATGACAGAATTACCAAATTCAAACCTATTATAACTAATGGTTTCACTCCTATACACAGTGCACATAGAGATACATCTATTTCTTCACATTCCCTCAGTTTTTCATTAACCATGTGTAGGGATTTGAACG
>NC_056751.1:268365163-268397663 GCF_019279795.1 Protopterus annectens
TTCCTCATCCCCTCTGTTCTCTTCACCAACATGCCCATTGAAATCTGCTCCAATCACCAGTCTCTCACCCTTGGGTACAGCCATCACCACCTCATCCAACTCGCTCCAAAATTTTTCTCTCTCATCCGTCGCACACCCAGCTTGTGGAGCATATGCACTAACAACATTCATCATTACACCATCAATTTCCAGCTTCATAAACATCACTCTATCGACACTCTTCACCTCCAAAACACTCTTAGCATACTGTTCCTTTAGGATAACCCCCTAAGCCATTTCTCCTCCCATCCACACCATGATAAAACAATTTGAACCCGCCTCCGATGCACCTAGCCTTGCTCCCCTTCCATCTGGTCTCTTGCACACACAATATACCAACCTTCCTTCAGTCCATCATATCAGCTAGCTCTCTCCCTATACCAGTCATACTGCCAACATTCAAAGTTCCAACCCTCACTATCATAGTCCTCGCCTTTACCTGCCTTCGGGAATGCCTTCCTCCTTCGGCCAACGGTAGCCCAATTTCCGCCAGCACCCTGTTGGCCAACCGTACTGGTGGCGGTCGTTGTTAATCCGGGCCTCGACCGATCCGGTATGTATATCTGTACGGTTGTCCGCATTTATGATGTGGCAAAATTTTATGCCGGATGCCCTTCCTGACGCAACCCTCCCCATTTATCCAGGCTTGGGACTAGCACAAAGAAATGCACTGGCTTGTGCATCCCCAGTGGCTGGAGAATCCCTAATTAGCAAGTCTGTAATCAATGTATATTACTGAATATTTGTTTAAAAATGCTTGTAATTATAATGTGTTGAAGCTTTTGTTTCTGGTTTTTCCACTGAAAAGGAGTTTTTGTCTAACCCAGTCAGAGAAGCCCAGTAGACAAAAGCAAACTAAGAAATACTAAAGACTGAAAGTTGGATTTACTGTTTACATGTGAACAAATAAAATTCCATGTATTTAAAAAAAAGCCAATGAGACACTTACTGTAGAGTTCAGGTCAAGGCAATGGGAGTCAGATGTCTAGGATAAGCAGCCATTAACCAGTAGTAATTATATTGCTGAAATATTTGGATGGGGAGATGAAGGGTTAAACAAACCAAAAGGGCAAAGATGGTGTCATTGTGTTTTAAGAAATGCAGTGCGGATTCTACTGCACTGGAGGGCATTGTTATAACCACAGGAATAGGGCAAGAAACGGTAGTCTAGACTTCAGATCAGGATTGAGAAATCAGCAGAAAATGGGGATAATTGGAGCAGAACAATGTGTTTACACAAGAATGCAAGGCTAATAAATTAGTGTAAAAAGGGAGGGCAAACATGGTGGAAGGGGTGGGAGATGTGGTAGATGCACTGTATAAAGACAGAGGTAAAACAGTGTCAAAAATAAAGGCTTTAATTAAATAGGAATTTGAAGAAGCTAAGTAGAACAAAAGCAATTTTGGTTGTGTTTCAAAAAGGAATGACATGCTAGGCTAGGCTGAATGGGCAAAGCAAGGAGATCCTAAAAGAAGCTGGCACATATAGAATAAGTATTTCATCTTGGTTTTTGCAAAGGAAATAGGAAGAAATTGTGTTATACTGGGATAGAGTTAAGGGACTGTAGGAAAGCAGAGCATGGAAATCAGGCTATTGAGTGTTGGTGGAGAGGGAACTGGATATTTACTCTAAGGGACTATTATGCACATGGAGACAGAATGTCTGATTCCAGAGGCACAGGACTCTGGACACTAAACAGATAGCTCCCCCTGATGAGGGAATCTAAAAAAGACGGTTCTTTTCCTGGGTGCACAGGAATCTGTTCACTACACAGGTGGATCCCTGTTAAGGATAGTTTAAAAATAATTGGCTGCTACAGAACGGCCCAAAAGCCCCAGGATGGCAAGAGGGGCCGCATAGTATAAGGAGACTGGTTTTATAATTCACTGGATTCCTGTTAGTCTAACAATGATAGCATAGAAAATCAAATCATAAATTCCAACAATACAAAATGTTCATGGTTAGAACATGTCAGACAGCAGGTTTTAGGAGTAGACTAAAGAATTTAATAGGAAACTGCATTCAAAAATTGTCTATCTGGAATTCATCAGGCTCATGATTCAGTTCCAAACACACAGTTGCTAAGAAAACTGCAATAACTGGAGAATGGACTTAAGCTGAGGAACTGGACGGCTACACGGCTGGGGGTAGGACTCAAAAAGGTTATGCTATATTAACTATACTAAAAAAATGTAATTTAACAAACTCTTAACCTGAAATACAGCATGAGACCTAGATGAAGATGCATTCATATCAGTTGGATGTTGAGTTCTGTTCTTGTTTCCATAATCCAGCATTTCAAGAATCTGCTGTGCAGAGTTGGGCTAAAATGGAAGGAAAATATAAAAAGTACTTAAAATTCAAAGAATTAAAAAACTACATATATACACTTTTTTTATTCATGCACGCACACACACACACACACACACATTATATATATATATATATATATATATATATATATATATTATACATATATATATATATATATATATATATATATATATATATTATACACATACACACATCATGAATGAAACCTGCATATGCACTTTGAGCAAAAAAATGAGTATGCACTTTGCACAAGATTACAATAACAGCAGTTATGATCGAGTTAAACATATGCTGTCAAATAACCTATCTTGTAATACTTCTTATAAAAGCATCTGTTTCTGATCTGAGAGTTACATTCATAATGCTGAATGCAGTCAAGATTGACTCAAAAGATTACTGACTCTGGTACCAGCTGTGCAAAAGCCAGTAATGTATCACCAGAGATCTTGATACAGCACGGATTGGGTTTTGCCCTTTCTCCTCTATAGTGCAATCACAGAGTTAGTACATGCAAGTAGCAGGGGGTGGGGTGGGTGCGTGAGGGGGTGGGGTTTGACCCCACTGCTGCATATATTTTTGGAGTCGATATTATGTGATTTGATCTTCTGGGGTCGATATTGCCTGCATTCGTCATTACAAATGTATTCCATTTCTGAGGGTCATGTACAGTGCCGTGGTGACATTAGTACTTCAGCAGTTCCAACTCAATTCATTACAGCTGAATTAAATGCATTTCTTCAGAGATTTTCTTTATAAAACTATACTGACAATTGCAGTCTCCTTTTATCACATGAAACATATTTCTTAGTAAATCAACAAGAATTTTAACAACACTGTGCAAACTCTGAAAGGCTGTGATATACCCTGTTATGAGCACATCGCCACTATTTCTTACATTGCTCTAGATATATTTTCCAGTGTCAATTATAACATAAAAGAGAAACAGAAATATTATTTAAGGACTTGCTTTCATTTAGACAAGAATGTGTGCCATAAACTCACCAATACAGACAGGTAACATCATCCTTAACACGGGGTAGTAAGCTGACCACACTGTCAACAACCACACAGACAAGAGGAAAATACATGTAAGGAAACAAAGGATGAAATTAAACCCTGCACCACAAGGATACATGTATATGTATGAATAAACAAATATCAAGCATCTACCATTTTTGGGGAGAAGAAATGGAATCCAGAGATTTCCAAGATGCAAAAATAGCCTCAGCAAGTACAGATTTAATAGCTGGTATGATCAAAAGCTTCAAATTCTTCTTCCCCAGACTCTCAGATATGTGGGAAGATAAGGGGATCAAAGCCAGTCAATAGAAAACTTCTAGGCCTCATTTATACAAAAGAAAGTTCTTCCTAAAGATACGGCTATGACAGATCTTTGCTGTATAGGCGCCGGAAGCTGTTAAAGACTGGGGGGGGGGGGTGTGACAGGGGCACTTAGTGAACTAAAAACGGTAATTATTTGCTACCACAACATAGGTTCACTGGGAGGACATTTTAAACTTAGCAAATTCCCATTTCATGCTTGAATTAACATTTTCTGACTGGTTTTAGCTAGCCCCATGGCTGATAATGGTATATTAGCCCTAGTGAGAACAACTGTGATCATACCATAGACAATTTGAGGGGGCCATGGAAGGGATGCAGCATTTAGGAACTGGCTCTATCCATTAGTGGCATGAGGGGAAATCCTGGAATACATTTTTTATTACCCACCCTTAGATTCAAGTTGCATTTGAATATGGATGGATGAGCTTTGCTTTATTTTTATGGATAGTCTGTTCAGGAACAGTGGTAGCCTATGTGATGTATATCTATCTCTCCACAACTTTCAGTTTGGATAACTGGACTGAATTTCTGATGCCATTTGACTTGCTGATGTTCAGTAGGTCCATCTGCTATGTCGGAGAATGCTTTGTATGCCAGACAGGTCACCTCTAAGCACTTTGTAGGATACAGAGTATTGGATCAGTTCTCAGAGGGCATTCTCATGATTTTGACACCAGTTATTATTTGGGACAAACCTTCCTGCATGCTATGTCAGAGGATGCTTTGTATGCCAGACATGTCACCTCTAAGCACTTTGTAGGATACAGAGTATATTAATAAATCTTTGAGATGGTCCATGCAAGACCTACTGTTTAGGTCTTGTATTCTTTTATTAATGTAATGCTGAAGGTATTCCAATTGTTGCATGGGGCTCGACAGATACATGCCAAAGAGGGCATTATACAAAATGACTGACATAATGAGAGCTTTGTAAAGGGGGATAACATCTCTAGATCAAGTCACAATCAATTTGTTTATAAGCTGTGCAATATAGAAAGGCTTTCTTATGACTCTGGGCACATGTTGGTCAAAAGTTATGTCACTATACACAAGTTCCCAAATGCCAAACAATTGGATCAGTTCTCAGAGGACATTGCCATGATTTTGACACCAGTTATTATTTGGGACAAACCTTCCTGCATGATGGTTAAGTCGTTTGGGAATTAAATAACTTCTCCTAGCTTGCAGTCATTTCAAACTTAGCTGGCCAAAGCTCTAGGGTATTTCCTTTTACTTTTGAGATGTATATGCCAAACAGAAAAAGTCTCGGCACCGAACCCTGGGGAACTCCATTGGTCACTGGTCTCATCCCGTTTTGATCTCCTGCATCCTGTGAGCCAAGTTGGCAATGCAGCTGGTGATGTGTTTGCTCCTACATTATTCATCTTTTGTACTACACCCGAGTAGGGGATTGTGTCAAAAGGCTTGGCCAGGTCAAGGTAATGTGGTGTGAACGGTTTTACTTCATCCATTGCTTTGGTAACAAGAGTAAAGCTTAAAATTTGCCCATGATTTTGAGCATTTTACACTTTCCGCTGGGCTGTTTTCAAACACATTTTTAGGGCCATACATACATATATGTATTCCTTGATTCACCTTCCTGATTGTATTAAATTACATTTCTTGTATAATCAACACACTTGTTAGAGCGCATTTTAAATGTATTGTTTAAACATTTTCCCAGTAGGCAATGAAAAAAAAATGCATTAACCATTAATGACAAAACTGTCCTATTCAGAACATTTCCATTACAAAAGGTCTACTTCCACACACAACTGCATTTTAAATTTGTTTGAACATTTTTCCAGTAGGCAATGAAGCAAAATGCATGCACCAATAATGACAAAACTGCCCTATTCAGAACATTTCCATGATAACAGTCTATTTCTACACATAATATATAAATACAGAATCACAGTAGAGTGTAAGCTATAGGCATGTTGCACAGCTTCTTGAACTTACTTACAACTGGGGGGGGGGGAGGGCAAAAAACAGAGACACATTTTAAACATTGAGTGTATAATTTTGAAAAGTTGTTTGCATAAAATGTTGTTACCACCATGCATTTCACTGCCAAGTCATGAACCCAGAAACCTGTGTACTACAGTCAGAGCAACATACCACTAAGCTAAACCAGCAGTTTCTTCAAAGACAGGAAGACAAACTTAAATGGCTATCATATCGTTTAATGAATTCACTTCTCACCATAGCTCTAAACATCTTAGCACAAAAATACTGAACAAAGACAACAATGCGAGAATACAGCCCCAAAATAGGGACGCATTTCAAATACTGATTTTATAACCTTAGAAAATTGTTAGAATAAAAGCTTTTGTTTTATCACTCCTGCAAACCAGAAATTCACAAGTGATGGCGGCTAGGGACTTTAGGTTCTTTTTTCCTGTACCCAAGGTACAGGGTTTGAGCCCAAGTACCTCTAGTCACCAGATGTATCCTGTTGGGGGCAAAGATACACACAGACAGAGACACTTGGGTTTGAGCCTGAGTACCTCTAGCCACCAGATGTATCCTGTTGGGGGAAAAGACACACACACACAGACAGACACACAGACAAACACCTAGCTTACTCACTCTGATCCGGCAGTATATTCAGCTTCTGAAAGTAGATCCTTTCCACTCTGCAATTACAGTCCAGATGCCACAGCTCCACTCTGATAAATCCCTTTCCTGCAATTACAGTCCAGCCACAGCTCCACTCTGATAAATCCCTTTCCTGCAATTACAGTCCAGACTCCGCTCCACTCTGATAAATCCCCTTCCATTCCTGGCATTCAGCAGCTTCTGAATAATCCCGCTCGCAATCAGACATACACGCTGACAGCTTCTGAATAATCCTTGCCATTCCCGCTTGCAAACCGGACATACGCGCTTATGTCATTGTGGGAGTGGCAGCTTGAATAATCCTTTCCGCTCGCAGACAGACATCATTGCGGCAGTTGGGAGGTGTAGAAAACAAAAATAATGGGACAGAGTCCGCAAAAAAGTGGAGGGGCTCCCATCCCTCCTCACTCTATGTTTCCGCCGCCCATGGAGCCTGTTCCCCATCAATCTCCAAGATTAAAGCCTCCACATCCAATAATTCCCATTTCCAACCTGTACAGGTCGAGAACCTTTGTAACCCTAGCTCTGGAGTGTGCAGCCTTGTACTTGGTCAAGATGCATGGATTTGAGCTGGGTGACTGGACACTAGCAGACCGGAATGCACTCACCCAAAGCAGCACAGGGAAAGTGGAAATACCTTTGCAGGTCTCAGCACCATCATAAATCCATGTTCAGTAAAGCTGTGCGCCCCAAAGGATGATGTCCACCATACATCAGGTTCTGATATTGAGGGGTGGGTTTATTGAGTCCTAGAGAAGGAAATACCTGTACTCTCTTAAATCTGGGCCCACCAAGTCCTCTGAAAGTGGAAGGAAGCCAGGGATGGGGGTGGAGAAGGGAAGTTCTTGGTGCCAAGTGCAACCACACAGCAGGTGCTTGGGAGCTTCATTGACCACTCACCAGGTACAAACTGTCTGTGGCTAAAAATATGCTTAAAAGTGCAGGACAAGAAAAGCTGACATCCTAGGGCATCCATACTCCCTGCCAAGTTGATTGCCAGAAGAGAACATTTCAAGGGACCCACAGTCTTTACTGAAGTAGAGGAGATGCAAATGTTCAGCCCTTCACTACTGAAGAATGAGGGAATATATGTAGCCAGGAAAGCCATCCCACTTCAAGTCTGTGACCAACAACTGCCCTATCAACCTTTCATAGTGCTCCAAGCACTGATCTGTGAACTTATGAGGGACCCACCTGCTGATCCTTGTGCTAGGTGCTCGCAACCATCACCATCTTGTAAAACGCTAACCACTGATGAGCTATGTTTGCACTAGATAACAATGCAGGAACAAAGTGTGGAAATAAAACACAACTGTGTAGGACCTAGCTTAACTTTAGATGTTAAGAGTATTTTCACTGTTGCAGTAGTGTTAGCATTTAGGACTTCAGCTACAGAAAGCCTAACATCGAGACCTTTTCACCCTTTCCCATTCCTGTCTGGGCCCTCCATCTAGGTGTCAGTCCAACTATGGTATAAGGAGAACATCCTTAAATATCTTTAGTTCTCTCGAACACCTATACCCGATACGGAGCCTGTTAGAAGCCGGAGATCTAGCCTGATGCAAGTACCCCACAGGGATGGTAGCGCAACTAAAACTTCTTCAAAAGCCTTGTACTAACCAAACCCAAAAAGAGGGCACCTTGTAGTGTTAGAAGAGAGGGAAGATGCGAAAAAAAGGTGATGGGGTACCCATTCCAAACCCTGCAAGGCAATAAGCAAACATGCTCAAAACAGCAAACATTCTCAAAATCTTCAATTATGGTTAAGCTCCTAACAACTGCACTGGGTTTACTGTTTTACTAGTGCTAACATTTGGGATGATTCCAAAGCTTATGGGGAACCAGAAGATAAATGGTCCTTAGAATGTTTAGGTTGTAATGGCCATTGTTGGATAGCAAAGGCAAATTCTGCCCTGGAGGTAATGCTCAAATAAACTTTAGCGCTTGGAAAAGGAGTGGACAGATGACAGAGTAGCTGGTTCCAATATGGCCTGGAAGTGGACTCCTCTTTAGGCAGCAGTGGTGACTACTGTTGCTGTTTTGCAGTGGGTCCTGACATGCCCTGGTACAGTCTTGTCATGAAAACAACAAAAAGAATGGGTGAGCATTTGCAAGTAGCCTATTTTGAGATAGACTTGCCTTCACCTTTGGAAAGGCTATGGATATTTCAACATTATTTCTTTTTAGTCATTAAGTAAGACCTCAGCCTCCTGTGTGCATCCTTGTTATAAATGAGATTCTTCCCCATTGTTTTATGAAGTACAGAGCAATCCTTGGAAGTTAATGACCTAATTAAGAAAAACCTCTAGCACCATCTTAATCATGAAGATTGGGATTAGTGCAGAAGTTACCTCGCCCTCTGGAAGATGAGAAAGGGTTACTTACATAAAAGTGCTTGCAAGTTGGATATCCTCCTAGAAAATGTTATGGTCACTATGAAGACAGTCTTCCACGACAAGAATCTGAGAAATGCTCCACCTGCTGGCCCAAATGGTGGCAATGTTAACTTTTTCATCATGTAGTTTAGGCTGCATGAAGGGATTACTCTGTTGGTTGTTGTTCTTTCGGCTTTTCCCGGTTAGGGGTCGCCACAGCAGAACTCCAGTCTGCTAATGATTGGCAGTCAATTTTTATGGTGCTGAGGTGCCAGCCCGACGCCCAACCTTCAATGAAAGCACGGCCATTTACGCATGTCTTTCGAACGCCATTCGACTGATCCCTTTAAGGTACTGTTTTACAGGCTGCTAGATACCTGAAGAGGCAAGGAGAGGTAGAAAATGTACAGCACTTTCTTGATTTATAAAAGTCTGACAGGTATAGAGGACCACTAACAGAGCACTGGCTAAGTGTACCAGGCCTCACTCTGGCACCAAAGGGAGAATATTTTCCATTTTGATGGGTACGATCTTATTGGACTTAGCCTCCATTATAATATCAAGCACACCTTCAGCCTGTCATGCAGAGGTGGGTGCAAAATTAAATCCTTGTTTTTGGGACAACAGGTCCACACGCTAAAGGTAGTGGAACAGGTTCCATCCTTACCATGCTCCACTGGAGGTTGAACCAAGGGCTGCCTCCATCAAAAAGGTGCCAGAATTAGCAGTGTTGCCCTGTTCTTCTCCATCTTCTAAATTACCAGAAGGGAAAAACAGATGGGAGGAAAAGCATAGACCCAACTGATTGAGAAAGCATTTGATGCCAGGGCCCCTGTGCTTCTTGTGCAGGTGCAGAATTAGTTTAACTGTCTTTACTGGAGAAGCAAATATGTCTACTTCTGGCACAGCCCACTTGTGGGCCATGTCCAGAAATAGACCTCTATTTACAATCTACACATGCAGGCCTACTTCTGTTCAACTGATCTGCCAGGCCATTTTCCTAAGATCAGGTTTAAGATAAGTCAAGAGTCTCTCCTGACTCCTGGGCATGGTACAATGCATTCATGGCCAGCCTACATTATGGGTAAGAGTGGGCTCTTCCATTTTTTGATGTACCACATGGCTATTGTGTAGTTTGCAGGCATAAGAAGGGTCCATAACTGCCAGGTCTGTTTAAAGGTTATGGCTAAAACTAAAGCCATAATCTCTTCATTACCGATGTGATTCCTCTCGTGAGTTTTGTCCAATGTCACTTTAATACTCATTTTTCTTGAGTATTACTCCCCAACTACACCTACAGCAAGTGTCTTGGTATTTGGGCATAGCTTGAATGAGATCCCTAATTGAGTTTCACCTGCTGTGTATGTATTTTTCTTTTATGCAGGACAATAGAGGAATGGGGCACTACACAGATATGCTACAGCCATCTTTTCTTTAAGTATCACAGCAGCTTCTTCATATTAAATATTGCCAGGGGGACTATCAGGATCAAGGAAGCCATGTACCCAAAGTTTCTGAGGTGTTCCTTAGCTATAATCAGATTCTGCTGTTGTATAGAAATGAAATATGGGGTTAGAAACGGCACTTTCTCTGAGGGAATGAATGCAGTGTTTGGTGTTGTCCAGAAGAGCTCACAGAAATTGGACTTGGTGAGAGGGAGTTTAGTGGTCATTTAATCAGATTCAGGACAGACTCTGCATCTGAAAGCAGACTAGGGGGAGCTGCAAAACAGCCAGAGTCTCCTCTCTGGGGGGGGGGGGGGGGGCTGAATAAATCATCCAGATAGGGGAAATGTGATAACCCTTGGTTTTACAATATGCAATCACTGGAGCCAGACATTTTATAAATAACCTAGGCATACAGATAAATCAAAACAGAACTGAAGTAAACTAGTGATGTGCAACCCCTTTTTATATCTCAGGTACTGACTGCATTTCACAGTTCTGGGTATGTGGAACGTAGGGCTCTTTCAGCTGTAGGGTGGATATTAATGTCAGAAGGGGAAAAAATACAAGTGCGTGCAACATTAGCATTTTGAACTCTTGCACCAATAGAAATATGTTTAATCTTGACAAGTCTAACACAGGCTCGTCAAAAGCAGGCTTTTCTTGGGAGTTTGAAACAGACACCGAATTCTGTGCCTTCTTAGTCTGTACTCTCTCTGTGGTTTCTTGCCTTAATAGTAGTAGTACTTCAAGCTACAGGATAGAGTGATTTTTTTTTTTTTTGGGTTGTTTAACAAATAGAAACAAATTACATTAGTGCAATTCAAATGCATGGTGCACCATCAAGTCTTTCCCAGCTGCTGGCCTGTTGTGAAAAATGAATCTTGAATGTGATGAGCCTACATTTTTAAATTCGCCATTGCCGACACAGCCAGAACTAGGGATTTCAGTCCAGTTTATATACAATAACTCATTACATTGCCAAATACTAACCTCACTGATTTTTTTTCACAAAAAAATATAAAATGTTAGATACAATATTTAAAACTATATAACAGATTCTTATTGATAGTTCCCTACCTTTTACCGCAAAATGTTTCTGTAAATGTTGCTCCTCGTTTCCCGAATGTCATATGTTCATATGATGATTTTTTTCCATCCACTTAACTTTTCTACCATAGCCTGGTCTGCTTATTCCTTAATTCCATTGTATAAAATGATTCTGTCTTTATCCCACAACATCTATAAGTCGTCTAGTACCCTAGTCTTCCCTCTTGCCATGTACCCACTTCTGTTCATGTAAATTTGTTTGTTCTCCTTAGCAATATATATTTTTTTCCATTTCCCTAATTTCTTCTCATTTAACCAAAAGCCTCACCTATGTCTTGGGCTTGGTTCATTTTTCATTTTCTGGTGATTGCTTTTTAGCCAATACCAATTCCAGTAGTCTCTTTGCATTCACGTCTGTCATTAATCTAGTTCAATATGCAACTAACCTCAGTTATCAACTTGTTTCTCCGGGATATTTTACATACAAACTGCTGTAAGCCTTCTTTAAATCTCTACAACTTGGGATATGCCCAAAATATATGGTTTTAGTCATCCAACTGTTTCGCCGCACATCTACAGCATATATAGTCTACCTCCAGAAATATCTTACTGAGTTTCTCTGGTGTATAAAATATACTTGGAGCCACTTCTATGTGGAATTTTGAATTTTCTTGACTTAGTGGCTTGACTAGGAATGAAACAGATCTTCCTCTAATCCTGCCCAGAAACTGTGATTCCCAAAACCTCACCCCACTTATTGGTTAATACCACTCCCCCTTCCTTTTGCCATCTTTGCATAGGGCAGCGTATACTCTGTTCATCACTTTTCTATTAGAAGTTTCTTCTGTTCTACATTAAGAAGGTTAATTATCTCTGGTTTATACCTCTTCTCCTTGTTAGCATCAGATTCTTTTCAGTTTTGATAGAGTTGACTATGCCCAAGAGTCACAGCGGTTTTCAACTGGAATTTGTCTACTAGTTCTCCCCAACCTAATCTCCTCTCTCCTTTTCTTAGTTACTCAAAAAATAGACCTTTCTTTCTAATTAGTTTTGTAAAGTATTCAATTTCATTGATGTTAGGCTCCAATATGCCCTAGTATTCCAGTATGAATCTAAATAATGACTTCTCTCTTGTTAGAGTGTCCAATATTGTTAAAGTCTCACCCCACTGGCCCAGATGGTCTATTACTTACTAGTAAGGTCCACATGTTTATTTTTTTCCATTCATTAATCATTGCTCCCTTGGCTCAATGCCATCTTTTTCCACTTGGATTGTAGTAAGGGTTTAGTACATAGTAAAGAAATAGCGAGAGAGAGAGAGAAAGCAAGAGAGAAAGCGAGAGAGAGCAAGAGAGCGAATGCGAGAGAAAGAAAGCGAAAGAGCGAGAGCGAGAAAGAGAGAAAACGAGAGAGCGATAAAGAGCGTGAGAGAAAGAGCGAGCAAGAAAAAAAGAGTGAGCGAGCGAAAGAGAGAGAGAAAGAAAGAAAAATAGAGAGAAAGAGAAAAAGAAAGTAAGAGGAGAAAGAGAGAGAGACAGAGAAGAGAGACAGAAAGAGAAAAAGAGAAAATAGAGAAAGAAAGAGGAAAGAGAGATAAAGAGAGACAGAAAGAGAAAGAGACAGAAAGAGTAAAAAAGAGAGAGAGAATTCTGCATTTTAACATACTGAATATATTTAGTTTAACCCCCGCTCCCATGCCTCCTTAGGGGACGATTTGGAACTCTAAACAGCCACACTTCTAAGTACTTTAATCTATAGTGACTAAGTGTGGAAGTCTCTGGACGAATGCAAAATATGTTTGGTAATTTATACAGAGTGAGGTTGTTCTATACTCATTTATTATATATCCAGAGATAAGTCACAAACTACCTTACAATTCAAAGGATATTGGTATATTTGTATCAGGGTCTGTGTTGTAAAGTATTACATTATCTGCAAAAGAGCTATTTTATGTTCATTTCTGCACCATTTCCAACCTTTAATTGCAACTTGACTGATCTCCTGAGCTAGGGGTCAAGAGCATGAAGAGTAGAGAGGACACTACCTTGCACCCTACAGAACATTTCTTTTTACCATGGCCCTAGAATCCTTATGGATTTCTTGCATCAAGACTCTAAAATCTAGTGGAAACCAATCTTGCACATAACCTTCCACAGATAATTCAAGTGGACTCTACTGAATGTTTTTTTTTTCTGCAGTAAGTACAGTTGTGTACACTTACCATAAATGTAGATGTTAGAGTGTATTCACTGTTGCAGTCATTTGGGTAATCTGCTGGCAGGTTGCCCTCAGTCGGCCTGAATTCCAAAGTCTTGGGTTCTGCATCGGTTGCTGTCTCCTCTTCCATGACGTCAGGTCGTCAGGGGTATAAAACATGCAGCAGACGCCATTTTCTTTAGTTTTCTTGCCACCGATGTCAGGTGCCCCCAAAAAGGTAGAGAAAAAAAAAAAAAAAAAATTATATTATATATATATATATATATATATATATATATACACACACACACACACACACACACACACATACATGCATCAATATAAACTTTACCTTCATCTACAAGCAAATACACCACATAGGCTGTAGAAGATAGAGAAGGAAAGATAAACTCCATAATGACAGGGGGATGGCGGGAGGGTAACCTGGACTGCAACAGTGAATACACTCCAACATCTACATTTATGGCAAGTGTGCACAACTGTACTATGTTCTTCGTGTTTCACTGTTGCAGTCATTACATTTGGGTAGAATCCCAAAGCTGTGGTTGGGAGGCTGGAGCTAAACAGCATTAGGAGTGGCTATAAGGCCGTGCAGAACTGCAGTGGCAAAGCCTGCTCTGGATTTAGAGTAGAGAGGCAAATGATAATGCTTTGTAAAGGTGTGAACAGAACTCAAAGTAGCAGTCTCTAGAATGTCTTTGGTTGGTACTCCCCTGAGAAAGGCTGCTGAAGTAGCTGCAGCTCTGGTGGAATGAGACCTAATGCCCTTGGGCACAGGTTTACCATGGTGTAAGTAGCAGAAACGGATGCAGTGGCTTATCCACTTTGAAATAGTCTGCTTTGAAATAGCCTTGCCTTCTGATCCTGCAGCATATGTCACTAGTAATTCCTCAGTTTTTCTTAGAGCTTTAGTCCTGCTCAAGTAGAATCTTAGCTGTCTGCTCAAGTAGAATCTTAGCTGTCTGTATACATCCATGGAATGCAGAATTCTCTCCCCCTTGTTCTGCAGATTTGGACAAAAGGTTGGCAGATGAATTGTTTGGTTAAGAGCCACACTGGTAACCACCTTAGGCATAAAAGTAGGATTTACCCTCAGAGAAACCCTGTTTGGGTAAAATAAGATAAAAGGCTCTACAGCCATGAGGGCATGTAGCTCTGAAACTCTTCTTGCTGAAGTAATTGCTAGTAGCAGAGCTGTTTTCCATAATAAGAACTTTATATCGGCAGTAGCAGCTGGGGCAGGGAGAGCTTTTCAACACACAATTGAGGTCCCATGCAGGCAATGGTGATTTTCTAGGAGGCCTTAAATTTTTGGCTCCTCTAAGATACTATTTTAGTAAAGGATAAGAAAAGATTGGTGGCTCTATTGTAATGAGCCGAAATGGCAGAGACATAGATTTTAATGGATGAGAAAGATAGGCCTTTGTCAAGGCATCTCAGTTACGTATTGCAATATCTAAGGAATATTTGGTTCTGCTGTATCAGTCCCTTGTGCTTGATTCCAAGCACAGAATCTCTTCCATTTGTCAGCATAAGATTTTCCTAGTACTAGGCCTTCTGGCTTCCAAAATGACATCCATCACAGCTTTACTGAGAGGTGTTGTTTGTATGACTATATGACCAGCCAATGCTGCCAGGTTCACAGTCTGTAGTTGGTTGTGCAGGATCTGATTGCTTTGCTGGGACAGTAAGTTGTGGTCTTTGAGGCAGGGTCCAAGCTGGGTACTGAGGCAAGTTCCTTAGGATTGGGTACCAGTATTGGCAGGGCCAGTCCGGGGCTATTAGTATCATCTTTTGTTTCTCGTTTGACTTTTAGGAGGACCTTGGGAGGGTAGAGGAGGAAAGGCGTAAACTGATAGGTTTTTCCAACTGAAGGATAGGGCGTCCACTTTCCATGCTTGTCTGTGATAAGTCCTTGTGCAGAATTTTTTCAATTGATATTTTGAGGAGAGGCAAATAGATCTATGTCTGGGCACTCCCATTTCTCTGTTATCATGCTGAAGACTTGTGGATTTAGTTTCCACTCGTGAGGATCCTTAATGTTTCTGCTTAAATCGTCTGCCAGAGTGTTTTGTTTTCCTGGCAGGAATTGAGCTTGAAGATGTATTTCGTAGGTCAAAGCTGTGTCCCACAGTGCCATGGCTAATCTGCAAAGGGGGAATGAGTGTGTGCCCCCCTTGCTTGTTTATAAACCACATGACTGTGATGTTGTCCGTCTTTGTCAGTAGTTGTCCTGGATAAAGTAAGTCCTTGAAGGCTGTTAGGGCATTTTGAACAGCTAGCATCTCTTTCTGGTTGATATGTAGATGCATTTGTTTTGGTGTCCATATGCCCTGAATGCATCTTCCTGCCATGTGGGTCCCCCAGGCATAATCTGATGAGTCTGTTGTTAAGGTTTAACTGGCAGGGGGTAGAGTGAATGGCCGTGCCATGTTTTGGTGACATGCCTTTGCCCACCATAGAAACTCCTGTTGCAGGCAGGGAAGGAGAGGAATCAGTGTTTCCAGACTGTGAGAATGTTGACTCCATAAACTTTTTAGGTACCATTGAAGTTTCCTCATATGCAGTCTTGCATATGGAATCAGTAGGATGCCATGAAGCCCAGAGACAGCAGAATTTGCCTCGCAGAAGACTGGGTTTTTGTTGCCATCAGTTTGAAGTAAGTAGTCAGTTACCTTTGCTTGTCTGGCATGAGGTAAGCCATCTGGGCAGTTGTATTCAAGCTTGCACCCAAGAATGTCATCTTTTGATAGGGTACCAGTTGTGATTTCTTTTTGTTTATTGTGTACCCTAGGCATGTTAGAAGCCTTTTCACAAACGCCAGGTGTCGAAGAAGAGCGTCCTTGTTCTCTGCTTGAATGAGACAGTCGTCCAAGTAAGGCTATATTTGTATACTTCTTTGTCTGCAAAAAGCAATTACTGGTGCCAGGCACTTTGTAAAGACCCTGGGCGCAGTAGATAATACAAAGGGCAGTGCAGAGAATTAGTAATGCATTAAGCCAGCCTTGAATATGAGGTATCTTCTGCACGATTGTCTTATTGGGACATGCAGGTATGCCTCTTTTAGGTCTAAAGTCACAAGCCAAGCATTCTTGCCCAGCATGGGCAGAAGCTGCTGCAAAGTCAGCATTATGAAATGTCCAGGTATGTGTTCAGAAAATCGATAAATCCAGTATTGGCCGCCAGGCCTCATCCTTTTTGGGTACCAAGAACAGTCTTGAGTTAAAACCTTGTCCTTTTTCCTGTTCTGGTACTGTCTGAATGGCCCCCATATCCATGAGGGACGTAACCTGTTTTTGTGCCTCTGCCCATTGATTTTTTATCAGATCTGGCCAACCATTTGCCATCGGCAGAGTGTGGAAATGGAATTTGTATCCCTGTGATACAATGTTTAGTACCCACTTGTCCTGGGTTATTAACTGCCAATTTTGAGCAAAAAGTGCTAATTTTCCCCCTATGGGTGCTGCCAAAAGATAAGTGCTTGGTGCAGGCAGATGGAAGTCATTGGGATTGCTTTCTGTAGGTTTGCGCTTTATCTCCTCCAGATTTGGAGGTGGAAGCTCCCCATTGCTTTGACCTGTATGAATCTTGCGCCTGGTATCTCGAACCCTTAGGGTGTCTGGATTTGCCCCTTTGAGCTTTGTCTGACACAGGAAAGGACCAATTTTTTGTAGGTCAGTGTCTACTGAATCTTGGTGGCTGTACTTGCAAGAAGTCTTTAACAGCTTGCATAGACTTAGCTTCATCTTCCATTTTCTTTAAAACCTCTTCTGCCTTAATACCAAGCAAAGAATCATGCTGTAAAGGTGCATCTAGCAATTTAGCTTTAACATGATCAGGCAAATGTTGTTCCTTTAACCAGGCATGCCTCCTAATCACAGATCCAGTAACTGCAGCCCTGCAGGAGGCCTCTAAGGAATAAAAACCACATTGCAAAGTATGCTTTCCAACTTGTTCATCTGCATGCAATAATTCCTGCAATTGTTTATTTTCTGCACATTCTGAAATCAACATCATTTTCTGTTTCAGCAATCCCATAACACGTTGTTGGTACTTAAGCATATGAAATTGACAGTTTAAGGCCCTGATTGCCAAGGCTGCAGATGTATAAACCTTTTTTCCCCATCGGTCCAGTGCCCTAGAATCTCTGTCAGAGGGGGTAGGATTTTTTGCTGTTGAGGCCTTAACTTCCTTTGAACCCTGTGATATAGTTTCAGGGTCAGCAGCAGGGTTTCCAAATAAATATTTATGTGAGTCAGGGACCCTGTAGTATCTGTCAGGCTTACTGGGAGCTGGAGGTTAGGAGTCCGGGGTCAAGCTTGACTCTGAAAACACATCATCCACAATGTCTAAAACAGGGGGAATGGCTAAAGCCTGTGCTGAGGGAGAAGGAAATCCCCGAGCCTCTTTTTTGATTCTGAGAAGTCTTGACTCTCAGAGTGAAAATGCTCCCTCAAAGTATGCAATGTTTCTCCAAATGAATAATCCTCAGGAGGAGATGCAGATGGAATAGACTCCTCAGCATCAGAATCCTCATAGGGAGGTATAGATAATTCCTGATCAGAAGAAATAGAAACTGGATCTGAAAATTCATAATCAGTGTCTTGCCTAGACCGCTTATCTGGAGGGGGATGGGTACCCCTCATTAAGGTAATAAGGTCTTCAGCCATTTTGATCATCTGTTTTTTAGGCATAGAGGCTTGTGCACGTGGCCCATGCGTTGGTTTTTAAGTTGCTTTTGTCTTTAGTTTTGCAGCCGTCGTCGGTTTGATATACAAATGTTGAGGTCTGAATACACTCTCAGAAGCCAGTGCCTGCTCAGCGGCTCCGGAGCCATCAGAGGGATATACATCCGTCGGTCCAATACCTTGAGTATCTTGTGGCATGCCGGACTCCACATGGGTGTCGGTAGAGGCCTGCGACTCAAAGGTAGTGGGTATCAGGGGCTGCGAAAGCACCTCACAGAGTACCGGCGAACCGGCGACTGGCTTGGGAGAAGCTTCGTTGGTTTTGGATCTCGACTGCCTTTCTCTGTCCTTTTCTTTGCGTTTTTTATGTACTCCGATAGTCGGATTGCTATCCGACAACATTTCTCGGTAGTTAAATCTGTTTCCAAAATACTTGGATGCAAAAATATACTGACGCTTAATAGTGCGTTGGTTAAATCTAGCACAAAACCGACAGCCAGGCACGTCGTGATCAGGGCCTAGGCAAGGAATACAGTATAAATGGAAATCCTTATGAGGTATTTGCTTCCCACAAGTAATACAATTATTAACTTTTTCTGGCATCGGTAAAAAGCAAGAAAAAAGATTCCCTAAAGTACAGTTTTGTACCTACCATAAATGTAGATGTTCGATAGGTATGCATCTGCAGTCCTTACATATGGGTTGTCCTGCCTCAGGCAGCCCTTTGGTTGGCCGGATTCCAAAGTCTGGGTCCGGCGTCGGCTGATGTCGCCTTTTTCCCCGACGTCACAGCGCTCTGGGTATAAAAGCGTCAGTCGACGCCATGTTCCTCAGTTTTTCTTGCCCCAGATGCCAGGTGCCCTCTAAAGAAGGCTAACTTTTGGAGAAATGATTAAATTCCAATCATGCAAACCAATAAATAACAAATACACCATAAAAGATAACCCCAGCTAGCTAAAAGGAGGGGTAGGTACCCAAAGAATACCACAGAGGGGTAGGAGGGAGGGAAAACCTGACTGCAGATGCATACCTATCGGTCATCTACATTTATGGTAGGTACAAAACTGTACTATGTCCTTCAAGGATGCATCTGCAGTCCTTACATATGGGTAGAATACCATAGCCAAGCTGGGGGTGGTAGGACCTAAGAAAAGGATGGTGTAGCTAACATGCCCTGCAGGACTGCAGTAGCAAAGCCTGCTCTGGATCTGGAATATAAAGGCAGGTTGTAATGCTTGGAAAATGTATGCACAGAGCTCCATGTAGCAGCTTCTAAAATGTCCTTTGTAGCCACCCCTCTTAAGAAGGCTGTGGAGGTGGCTGTTGCTCTGGTGGAATGAGGTCTGATGGTAGCTGGCACAGCTTTTCCATGAAAAGAGTAACTGAATCAAATGCAATTTCCTATCCATTTTGAAACTGTTTGTTTGGAAATTGCTCTTCCTTGTACACCAGCAGCGTATGCTACAAACAGTTGGTCAGTTTTTCTGTAAGCCTTAGTTCTGTCCAAGTAGTAGCGCAAATGTCTGTGAATGTCCAGGGTATGCAGAAGTTTCTCTCCTTTATTTTGTGGATTTGGAAAGAAAGTAGGCAGGTGGATAGCTTGGTTCAGTGACACCCTGGATACCACCTTTGGCATGAATGAGGGGATTGGTTCTCAAAGAGACTCTGTCCTTATGGAAAATGAGAAATGGTTGTACTGCCATAAGGGCCTGCAACTCGGATACTCTTCTTGCTGAGGTTATGGCCAGAAGCAAGGCAGTCTTCCAAGGCAGGAATTGTAGTTCTGCAGATACTGCTGGTTCAAATGGGGGTAGCGTTAATTTTTCCAACATGAAGTTAAGGTCCCATGTAGGCCCTGGTGGTGTCCTTGGAGGGTTGATGTTTTTTATCCCTCTTAGAAACTGCCTTAGCAGAGGATGAGAAAATACAGGTGGATCAGTGTTGTACTCTGCTGAAATAGCTGAAGCATGGATTTTTATGGATGAGTAAGAAAGGCCATTATGGAGCATTTCAGCCAAGTATTCAAGGATATGTGGGATGCTCATCACTGTCGGATCCTGACCCTGTGCGGTGCTCCAGGTTCGAAATCTTTGCCATTTTGCTGAATATGCCTTTCTTGTGGAAGGCCGCCGAGCTTCCATGATGATATCCTTTACCCTCTTGGATAATTTATCTTGGGAAGGAGTCAAGGTATTTTCCAGGCTGTCAGTTGCAAGGTTTTCAGGCTGGAGTGCAGAGTTTTGTAGTTGTGCTGTGTCAGAAGAAGTGGCCATTGTGGTAGGGGCCATGGGTTCGTGCGTGCCATGCTTTTTAACAGTGGGTACCAGTGTTGTCTTGGCCAGTCCGGAGCTATCAGAATCACTTTTGGTTGTTCTGTCCTGATCTTCAGTAAGACCTTGTTCATTAATGGAAGAGGTGGGAATGCATATACTGTTAAAGCATTCCATCTGAAGGATAGGGCGTCCACCTTCCATGCTTGGGGATGGTATGTCCTTGTGTAGAATTTCTTCAGGTGAGGATTGTGGGGGGAGGCAAAAAGATCTATGTCCGGCCTTCCCCAAGATTGTGTTATCTGAATAAAAATGTCTGGATGCAACATCCATTCGTGTGGATCCATGGTGTTTCTGCTTAGGCTGTCCACCAGTACATTTTCCTTTCCTGGTACGAACTGGGAATGCAGTTGTATATTGCGTTTTAGGGAAAGTTCCCAAAGATTCATTGCCAGCCTGCAAAGAGTGTAGGAATGGGTACCTCCTTGCTTGTTTATGTACCACATAACTGTGGTATTGTCTGTCTTTATTAGCAGGTGACCTTGATGCAGGAAATGTTTGAAGGCCTCGATTGAATGTATCACTTGCCAGCATTTCCTTTTGGTTGATGTGCAGGCACAATTCCTTTTGAGTCCACTGCCCCTGAATACATCTGTCCTTCATGTGCGCTCCCCATCCATGGTCTGCGGCGTCCGTTGTGATGGTTTGGCTGATATGAGGCTTGCTGAAAAGTAGGCCCATGTTTGACTGACTTGCTTGTGCCCACCACAGAAATTCCTTTTGAAGGCATGGAATCAGGGGGATCAAGGCTTCTAGGCTGTGACTGTGTTGAGACCATAGACTCCTTAGGTACCACTGCAGTTTCCTCATATGCAGTCTTGCCTATGGAATTAGCAGAATGCAAGATGCCATGAAACCCAGGGCCTGCAGGATTTTCCTTGCAGTCAGCTGGGTTTGTGTTGTCAGATTTTTGAAATAATCCGGTAGTTGTTTTTCTTCTGTGAGAAAAGCCATTTGGGTGTTTGTATCCAGCTTTACACCCAGAAAAATTATTCTTTGGGATGGAACAAGTCTTGATTTCTGATAGTTGACTGTGTATCCCAAGGCCTGTAGTAGGTGGATGGCATAGCTCAAGTGTTTTAACAATGTTTGTTGGCTGTCCGCTTGTATAAGGCAGTCGTCCAGGTATGGGTATATTTGAATCCCCTGAAGTCTGCAATGTGCAATTACTGATGCCAGGCATTTCGTGAATACTCTGGGCGCAGTAGATAAGCCAAAGGGCAACGCTGAGAATTGATAATGCTCTGAACCTGCAAAAAATCTGAGGTGTCTTCTGCAACTTTGTCTGATAGGGACATGCAGGTATGCCTCCTTGAGGTCTAGAGTTACCAGCCAGGACCCCTTGCCCAGCATGGGAAGGAGCTGCTGTAAAGTCAGCATTTTGAATTTTGGCACGATGAGATAAGTACTCAGTGCGGACAAGTCTAGAATAGGCCTCCATTGCTTTTCTTTTCTTGGAACAAGGAATAGTCTGGAATAAAATCCTTGGCCTTGCTCTGTGAAAGGAACCTTTTCTATTGCCTTCATTTGTAGTAGTTTGGAAATCTGCTTGAAAGCCTCTGCCCTTTGTTTTGGTGGCAGGTTTGGCATGCCTTGTCTTCTTGGTAATGTATGAAAATGGAATCTGTATCCTTTGTCTATTATTTGCAGTATCCATTTGTCCTTTGTAATACTGTGCCAATTTTCTGAGAATAAAGATAGCCTTCCGCCCAAAGGTGCTTCCAATTGAGCCCTGGTTGGCGGAGTCAAAGCCAAGTCATTGAGTTTGTCCTTGTGCAGTAGATGTAGGTCCTGCACTACCTCTCTGGGTAGGAGGCTGCCATTGACGTCCTCTGTAGGAGCCTCGAGCTTGCCCTCTACCTCTGCCATGTCTGTTTTTCCCTCTTTGAAATCTGTCTGTGTCCGGAAAAGACTAATTCTTAGAAGGCAAATTTCTGCTGAATCTAGGTGGTTGGACCTGGAGAAAATCTTTGACTGTTTGAACCGATTTAGCCTTTTCTTCAAATTTCTTTAAGACCTCTTGAGCCGTGGAACCAAATAACTTTTGTTTTTCCAGTGGTGCATCCAGAAGCTTTGCTTTAACATGATCTGGCAGCGTTTGTTCCTTCAGCCAAGCATGTCTACGTATAACTGCACCTGTCATTGCTGACCTACATGAAGCTTCCAATGCATCATAACCACACTGTAAGAAATGGTTGCTAACCTGTTGTGAGTTATGCACCAGATCCTGAAGGGCCTTGCGGTCAAGGGGTTCAGGAGAGGATAGTTTTTTTTATGCAATTCATCTAACAGATACTCTTGATACTGTATCATATGGAATTGACAATTTAATGCTCTCATAGAAAGAGTGGAAGAAGTGTACACTTTTTTACCCCATCTCTCTAAAGCCCTGGATTCCCTTTCAGAAGGAAGTGGGTTCTTGGCAGTGGTAGTTGTAACCCCTTTAGGGCCCTTGGAAATGGTTTCTGGGTCAGCAGAGTGGCCCTTGTAAAGGTATAGATGCGAGTCCGGGACCCTGTAGTACCTGTCAGGTTTGAGAGGGGCCGGAGGAAGGGAGTGAGGGGAAGTACTAGACTCAGAGTACACATCCTCTATAACATTCAAAACAGGAGGAATAGTCAAAGGTCTATGCTGAGGTAAATGTAAAAAGGTCCTTAACCTCTTTCTGGAGTCAGAGAATTCCTGGCCTTGCCATTTGAAATGCTCTCTCATGGTGTGAAGGGTCTCCCCAAAGGAAAACTCTTCGGGTGGGGAGGCCGAGGGAATAGATTCCTCGGCATCAGAATCCTCGTAGGCTGGAAGGGCCTCCTCCTGGTAGTCCGAAAGGACAGATTCATCTGAGGCCTCATCAGAAGACTGGGGATCTGTCTGCTCTACCCTGGGCCTTTTGCCTGGAGGAGGCTTAGAGCCCCTGACTGGAAGTGGCTGAGAGCCCCTGATTAAGGAAATAAGGTCCTCAGCCAAAGTTAAGATTTGTGAACTGGTAGTGGATCCCTGAGGAATAGCCTTGGGAGGGAGAGATTTTGGCTGTTTAGCAGCTTTAGCCCGTGTAAAGGCCTTAATGGACATGAATACAGGAGGCCTGGCTGCCCCACGTGCCGGGGTAGATTTATCCACAGAAATGGTGTCGGAAATTTCCTGAGCACCGGTTTCAGACGGAAATTCTATGACCGACTCAGGGATGGCCTCCGGTACCGAAGTTACCGGTTGTGCGGTGTCGTCTGAAGTGGTAGAGATTCGGCTTCAGAAGAGACAGAGACACTTGTGGTAGGCCTTGCATGGAGTCGACCTGAACCGCGGACGTCGGTCCTTATCCTTTCATTTTTTGGGTAAATGTGCTGTCGGAAGCTCCGACGGCATGATATAACAAAAAGTGTCCCCAAAAAATTCCTCTGCAAACTCTGCCCGACGCCTAAGAGTGCGTTTATTGAAGGAAGCACAGGCTGAACAGGCCGAGACATCGTGGTCTGGGCCTAGGCAGGGTAAGCAGTAAGAGTGGAAATCCTTATGAGGTATTTGTTTCCCACAAGATAAACAATTATTAACTTTAAGCGTTTGATCTGACATCGGCTGAGGCAAGAAAGAGTCCCCAATGGGGTACTTAGCTTTTTTGAAGTCTTCGGTAGCTGAAATCACAGGAGCTGGCCGACTGGCACTTGCGAACTGCTTCTGCTTCGGGCACCTCGCGGCAAGAAAGACTGAGGAACATGGCGTCAACTGACACTTTTATACCCCGAGCGCTGTGACGTCGGGAAAAGGGCGACATCAGCCGATGCCGGACCCAGACTTTGGAATCCGGCCGACCGAAGGGCTGCCTGAGGCAGGACAACCCATATGTAAGGACTGCAGATGCATCCTTGAAGGACATCGGGGTACTTAGCTTTAGTGAAGACTTCGGCTCTGAAACTCAAACTCTAATATTTCAGTAGTCGGCCAACCGGCACTTGCGAAATGCTTTTGCTTCGGGGACCACGCGGCAAGAAAGACTGAAGAAAATGGCGTCAGCTGCATGTTTTATACCTCTGACGACCGGACGTCATGGAAGATGAGGCAGCAACCGACGCAGGACCCAAGACTTTGGAATTCAGGCCGACTGAGGGCAACCTGCCAGAAGATTACCCAAATGTAATGACTGCAACAGTGAAACATGAAGAACATCAATAATATTAAATCAACTGCCTTCTATATAAACTTGTCTCTGCATCATGCACGTTCTTAGACTATTATTGAATGTTTGTCTACCCCTTTACAAAACTATACTGGTCCAAATCAAACCATCAGCCTGTCAGCCAAATCTGCAACAAAGACTTGTTCGTCAATTTAAAATTGACATTGGTCTGTAAGAGCCAGGGTTTGATCGGTCCCTTCCCTCCTAAAGTATCACTGAAATTACTGGATATTATAGGAATAGGCAACCCCGAGAGAGAGATGTCTGCCCTCATCTACATTTCAGAAATGGGCTGCCATTTCTCAAATATATGATCCATGCAGTCACATATTACAGTAGGTTAACATATTTATCAGTATTCTGTTCCAATGCAAGGGCTAACATGCATCACAGCAGAGATGTACCTGTTAACACAGTACTGCAGAATGCTATACAACTCCTCAGGACTGTGTTTTCTGAAACTGTTTCTCTGCTGCCAGTGCCTTGTTTCAAAATGCTGCATGAGTATTGCCACTTCTTTTTTTTTTGGCACATGGTTTAGTATTTAAAATAGCAGATTGTCTAATTAAGCCAAAAGTAATGAGTTGGCAGAACACGTGTACAAGGAGTAAAATTTCCACAGGTTTATTAATTGTTTCATTTTGGTAAAGTGCATAGAAAACAGAACATGCAGCTAGACACAGCTGACTACCTATAACATCATACACAAGGGCTTCTTCATTCTACCTGCAAATATATACATGTGCCACAATTTGTGGCTGAATTACACCGTGTTGGACATAATTCAGAATTTACATCTGCAGTGTGAATCCCATGCCACCATCTTGTTTTACAATTTTACAAGACGTTCATGATAATGGCTGCTGAAGCTAATTCCTCATCAGCAGTACCTTTACGATGAACCAAGGAGAGTAAAATATTGCACAGCAGTTGATGTGATTCTATTAGTGTGCATTTCATAAAGTAAATGGACTGTATGACCTACTGAGCTGCCTATGAAGGCTACTGACTTCCCCATGCTTAGTTGGCAATATATGCACTGGAATGGTGACCTGCACTGCTGCCACCATGAAGGTCTCCAGACATGGGAAGAGAAAATTAGGCAGCAAATACCTGAATGGTGTAGTTAACTACTGCTAATGATTACTATTTTTTGAATGTGTTATTAAACTTAGCTGAGTTCCTAATAAAGATAATTTCCTTTGAAAGATAACAGAACAAAACAGATAGGCTGCAGAGGGAGCCTTGCTGTGCAGTGCATGTTGCTCGTTCATCTGTGTTGACACTACTGCTTATGGTTAGGCATCGCATAAGTTGCTTAGTTGTGAGGCTGTAATCAGCATATCATGCCTCTGCCATCTTGTACATACACATAGGGCTGCAGCTTATTTGAAGCTGTCCTGCACATGTATGTAGGGCTGTAGCTTATATGTGTCATGTTTCCAGGTCTCTGCTTTCTTGCATGCCCATGTGGGAGCACAGTTTTGCTTTGAGGTCTGTATGTCACCCTACAATTGTAGAACAACTTTGTTGTGTTGTGTGCCTGTCAGCACAAGATGAGCAGAAGGCAAATCGTGCTGTCTGCTGTAGGACAAAGAGGAGACCTGAGGCACAGTGGGGTTAGTGTGACAATTAAATACTGCTCGCCACTATACTCCTTCTGTCATTTGAAGGACATTATCACAGCAATGCTATCCTTCCAATTGTGTCTCCCTCCTGCAGGTCATGAGGTTGAAGAGTTAGAAGCCATGTCAGCAAAAGTTTGCCCCTGCTCTGTGGTTGCAGTTTTGTCAGGTGAGAGGGCTGGGAGTGCTTTGACATCCCTCTAGTAGTTATTCTGATTTGACAATTTGTTGTAGTCCTGCCATCAGTGAGACTGAAGTGTGGGAGGCAGCTAATTGTGCAAAGGTCTGTTGTGTAGCTGCTACCATGACCTTCTTAAAGCATACAGGAAATGTGCTTGACAGATGGGCCCCTGTCATCAGCTTACCAAAAGAGGGTGTAGCCTCTGACAGACACCCTGAACCATGTCCTGGGTCCAGCTGACATTCCTCTGGGCCGTCCTGCTGATGGCTAGCAAACTGACCATAATTGCCCTATCCCCAGCTAGGTATGACTCTATCCTACTGTCACTCACTATCACCATCTGATCAACCTCCATCTGTCTCTATCCAGCCCACATCTCCCCGCTCTCATAGGTTGTACACATTCATCCCTACTTGTACTGTTTTGAGTGTGTGTGTTTGTCCCAGCTGCCCAGCATTCCCACATTTATTCCCAGTTTCCATATCAGGCTTACCACCATCCTTTCTTATCACATACATATGAAAAAGTACCCATTTCCAACAAAATACATGTCCTGCTTTTCTCACCCTTGCTTTTCATTTAAGCTTTCCTTCTGTGTACATCTGCCTGTTCTCTTTCCCCATTTCCTGCAGTTTTATTTTACCCTTTCCCCTCTTTGTTGGGAATAAGTACACAGTTGACTGGACACTTAGAAGCATGCATTTGCAATGTGCTGCATCTTAGTTGCATGCAGCAGTTGCTGACAGCCTGCTCCACCACAAGACAGATCACTTGCTGCGGTCATCAACAGATCTGCACTACCTGGCATAAGGCCATTAATAAACACCCCAACGTACTACTTGCCTTGCACTGCTTTGGTTGCCTTGCACTACTTTTTGAATCAAAGCATAGTTAGCTAATCAGCCAGAGTGCAATGCTTTGCACATTGAAGCATGACTTACACTGCTGTGCATCACTGTTAACCATGCAAGCCTTAGTCAGCCAAACAGTTCACCTTTATGAATCCTGGAACAGATTTATTTTTATTTATACTTTGTTGACTGGGTTAGCCCCACTAGACCTGAGGTGGTATTCATACTATGGGAAACTTGGTTAGGTGACCAGTGAACTTCCCTTATTCTTTTCAGTAAGTGCTGTTGAATCTTTAACATTCACCTGAGCTACCAGCAACGTAGACAGATGGGGTTTGTTTAACATCTCACTTGAAGGATAGCACTCAGCACTGGAAAATTAATCCCATTTACTGGTGTGAGAAAAAATGCACAACATCCCACACCTACTTCTACCTGTTGAGCTACTGAGACTGCTCTTGCACCAACACTGGCAAAAGGGACAATTTTTAATAAGCCTACCATTTTGATAAATGGGAATGCAACAAGCTGTTCCTGGCTTTCCCACATCTGGACAAAACTGAAATTGTCATACTTACTAAATATATTGTGGCATAAAATTACGTTTAGTCATTAAACCTAAAAATGCAGCTTTTTTTAAATACAATTAAAGCTTAGAGAATAATCTAAGCATATTTTATAGTTAACTGCTTTATTATCACTGCCTGAAAATTGCTAAAGAATATTAAAACATATTATGGATTCTGCCATTTATACTCTAGGACCACAACCCCCCCCAAAAAAAAAAAAATCAATTTGAGGACAGCATTCTTGAAAGTTGTCAGAACTAAGTGTGAAGACAGGCTTGGAGCTTCTCCTGCCTTTTGTCATTGTGTGGCTGGGATGAAGCACTGGCATCTTGCCAGTGCCCTTCACTGTGCTCTTCTAGCAAGCAAAAGATACAGTGCCATTGACTCTTGTTGTGGCAGCCAGAACACTTGATGTTATTTCTAATGCACTGAACTTGGCAACATTTCCTAAATGAATGCCAGAATGGAGATTCTAACTGTGTAAGTGAAAAACTAAAAGCAAAATTGTTGGAAGCTGGGGCTGTGCATGCCCTCCTAGTTTCCTGCAGACTCCCAAAATGTTCTTGGTTGATAAAGACTGGAACTGGAATCAGGACAAACCTAGGAATGGGGAGGGGGAGTTAGTGGCTTGGAAAAATGTAGCTGGCCAAGTGAAACATAGTAACAATGCAAAAGTGCTGCAGTTCCTTCAAATGAAAGCTCCAGTATCAGATATGACAATCTAGTTTGGCAGTTAAAAAAAACTTCAGCAACTGACAAAAGTATGATCTTTTTACCACTTGGCATAAAGAGCTCTGGATGAAATTCATTCACAAAATTAAATGCATGAAAAATTTACATAGTCCAAGCATTCAGGGTAAAATACAAATACCATGACCTAAATGACTGCAAAAAGGAAGACAAAACTTTCAGGATGTATATAATAATACATCATTTTTAGGAATTAAAGCTTATAAATTAATTAGTGCAAAAAATGAAAAAAAGTTTTACTTTCTTGAGAGACTAGAAAGATCATTAGATCAAGGAGGGCACTTTGTGAATACCATAGCAAATATTACCATCATATCAAGAAAGGCATTGTTTGACTTCATGCACTCCATGTTATGAATTTGCTTTGAAAACAGTCTCTACCCAATGTCCTTTATAGTATTAGGTGTGGCTGAGACCATATACAAATATAAACAAATAAATATCAGGGACAGGGAGGCTACTCTTGGGGATAACTGTTGAGCTGATGATAACTGCAGAAATTTAAACAAATATGATAAAAATGTTTATACTTTTAGCAGCTCGAAACATCTCAGATTGTGTTGCATTCAATTCTTGAGATGCAGTCTGACCTCCAACCCAAATACGTAAAACATTTGAAAGACCGTCACAAAAAGAAAACATGCATGTTATTTGTAATGCTAACCCACGTGTGACATCAGATTGGTAAATGGAGGTTACCACAAAAAAAAAAAAAAAGGCACTCGTTTTTTTAAATACACATTTCCATTTTGCTTACGAGATAAACCAGTGCAACTTACTTGAAAGTGAACAATTTAATCCAATATTTTCTGCGACATACATACTTAAAAAATACTTTCCTCCTTTTTTGTAGTATCAAATGTACACATTTGTCTGCTACATCCTACATACTTTGGTATTATTGAAAGGTGCTGCAAAGGCCCTGGGAAAATTGTTCTGATTCAGTATTGCCCAAGTATTTAGAGTGTAAAATATTAAGGAGCCTAGTTTATTTTTTCAGTGCAAATCTGTATGAATGTTTGTTAGGATTCCAGGTGTTCAGTTAAATACATAATGGGCAAATACCATTCCAGCAAGTGTTGCTGGCTGCCTGCCAAACTGCTTCACCACCAAGTACAGGACTCTTACTACAAAAATGGAGCAAACACTACACATGATGAACATTTCCCAAAGAAACGCACAAAGCAGTCAAGTTATGCAGTACCATCTTCTTTCCTGCACTGGCTAGAATGCAAAACATTCTCCTCCGGATTTTACTGCCAATAATTACAATACATATGTATTGAGACCATGCCCATCTCAACTTGTGGGATACAACAGCTCTATGATACTGCATCATACAAAATATCAGCACCTATCCTCTAAGATCACTGTCCCATATCTTCTGCGCACACACAACAGCAGCAGTCCTTGGTCTATGCTTTGCACTCCTTGGTCCAAACCTTGTCAGCTAAAACATCAGTATCTCTGGCAAGACACCCCACAATCAGATGCCCCTGTACAGCTTCTGCAAGTTCCGTATATAGTGACACTGGTGTATAACCAGTATAGGTTTCAGTCAGCAGCTTTTGGCTGTGTCGATTATGGCCACCATGCAGGAGGCCAGCAAACAGAATTCCCCATTGTTAACAGTATGCACCTGGCAGTAAGTTGTACTTTAGCAACTGTTAATTGGCTGCAACAAGTTAAAATACACTGTTTATCTTTACAATGGTTGTAGGTTCTTGGTGTTTGTGGTTCATATTTTTAATAATTTTAGGATTTTTAATTCAAGTTACTCTGACTTTCTCCTTCCACATACAACTGCCTGCATTCATGTAAATTTTTTCCATGAGGAACTATGTACAACTTTTTCAGAACAATTGAAGGAAATTAAATTAAATAAGTTTCCTGGCATGCTGTTTCACAAAGCACCATCGACATTACTTTGGGTAACATTTAAAGAATGAAGGGTACTAATATAACTTTTTTTGTATAATTAAGACAAACTCCAAATCAAATTTCTTTAATTTACTACCATGAAATACTTGCGAGTAGAACTCTTGACAGAAAATCCTTATAAAGTGATTAGACTTGAGCGAGATTCTCCAGTTTATTAACAGAGTACCTCAGGCCAAAAGCTCTCTATAGTGCAAACTGTAGTGGTTTGAAGTAGTAGTACAAACATGATCTTTCCACCGGTCATTTAATTTGCTGACCTATCCATGCATTACCTCAGTAAAATAAAATTTTCAGATTAAGAAAAAAATACCTGATGTAGTGTTAATCCCTGAACCACAACCCCCTTCTGAGCATCTTCACGCAAAGCCAAGGGACCACAGCATGTAAGAAGGTCACGGATTTGTTCATTATAAACCTATGAAAATTAAGTATAAACAGTTACAGGCGAATAAACATTTCTTTAATTTAAAATAAAATGGCATAAAGCAAATCGGAAGCCAAAATTAAGAAAAAAGGCACAAAACCATGCATCTTAAAATGGAGTGAAGGTCTCTGTCCAATGCCCAAGAAACATAACTTATGTACTCACCACAAAAGATAGATCTGTGCGTCTCCATTTGGTTCAACCTTTGGGCTATCAGGTCGGACTCCGATCCAGTGCTGGCTAACTTCCAAGACTTCAGCTAGACATGCTCTACCTTCCTCTACCCATGATCCCCCTGCTTCACTACAGCCACCTCCGATCTAGTTTGTCTCCTCTTGCAATTTTCAGACCTAGTCCCAAAGGTAAGCAAAGCCAAAAAGCCAAGGACACAAAGAAAGAGGGAAAGCGGTCTCCCCAGTCAGCCATCTCTGGGATAACACTCATTATTATGAGCAGTCCATAACTTTTATCGGAAGTTTTCTTTTCCATCTGGGTTCAACCTGTGGGACAGAGTCCCCAGTCACACAACACCCTAAGGAGGTCCTATGGGAGGATAATGAACAATCCAGTGGAATCCAACAAAGCTTTAGAATGGACTGGACATCCAATTTGTAGCTGAACATGAATGTGTGATGACCCACATAGGTGGCAGCTGCTCAAATGTCAGCAAAAGCAGCTGTGTTGAAAGAGAGTGCAGAAGTAGCCATAGCTCTAGTACAGTGACCTTTGGGTCTGTGACTCAAAGACATTCCCTTCAAACTATACCTGAAGGAAATACAATCAGAAAGCCATTTTGACAAAGTAACCTTGGACAAAGAAGCATTCAACAGAGACTTTGAGAACAAGACAGATAACAGATTAGATTTTCTGAAGGATTATGCAATATCCAATAATAATCATATCCAAATAAAAAACCTCAACTGCTTATGGACATCAAGACAATGCAGAGTATATTTCACCCTGTTAGAAAATCCTGGAAAAAAAGATTGGCAGATGAACAGACTGATTAAATTATATTCCGATATCACCTTGGACAGAAAAGTAGGGTCCGGTCCAAGGGACACAATGTCTTGATGGAAGACCAAATAAGGAGGGACAGCAGATATAGCCTACAGAGCTCAATTACACATTTGGTGGAGGTTATGGCCACAGTATCTTCCATGTCAACAAATTTCAAATAAACACCTGGAGCATAAAATGCAAGTTCTAAGGCAGAACAGGATCTTCCTGTAGAGAAGGGCGAAGTAGAAAGGTTCCTCTTAGAAGGGTATTCAGGATCTTAAGGGTAGCCAATGGCACATTATTTCTACCAATGTTAAAATTGGACATAGCTGCCACTTGGAGTTTAATAGAGTAACTAAACTCAGAATTAAACAAATGTGCAAGAAAGTCCTGAATAGTCTTCAAAAGTGCTGAAAATGGATCCTGAGAAACAGCCACAAGGCAAAATGCTTCCACTTACTACCATACACCTTTATGAGTAGATGTCTTTTGGAAAGAAGTTAAGATGTGAATGATACTGGCTGAAAGTTTGGGATTCCTGGCC